>NW_024371038.1:3977685-3991313 GCF_014805655.1 Passer montanus | reverse complement strand
CCGGCCGTGCCGGTGGGCGGCTGCTGGCAGCGCTGCCTGCCCAGCCGCGGCCGTGCCCCGGCAGCCGCAGCAGTGCGGGACCGCCGGCTCCGCGCGCACGCCAAGTTCTGCGGCTCCCGGTGTTCAAAAACTGCGGGAGAAGAACAGTATGCACCGGCCGCCGGGAGTGACATTTCATTCAGAAGGGTGATTTGTTTTTCTTTGAGAGTTACTGCAGGAAATATTTTTCTTTTTAAAGAGCTGAAGTATCTTAATGAGGTAACTTGAAAAATGGAACTGATCATGAGCTAGAAAACACATCCTCCTTTTTTTCTTTTTTTCTTTATTTTTTTTTTTTTTTGATAGTTTACCTGATGTCTCGGGGGTGATTGGACTGACAACAGAACTCTGCTGAGATCCCTTCTCCTCCTCTGATGTGTTCCTGCCACTGCTGAGGATTACATGCGTGGCATAAAGCAGTACAGAGCTGACACTGCTTTTCCTCCACCCAGTCTTCATTACGTGATATCTTTTCTTTAAGAGCTAAGGTAATTAAATATCAACAAAATCTACCAGGCTACAAAGGAACATTGCTTTTCCACTGCCATAAATTTCCATTAGACAGAAAGATTTGTGCTATATACTGTTTGAAAACCTTCTGCTATCTCCAAGTTTAACCTTCTTGCACAGATCTAGAACCATCAAAGCTACTGAAATATCAAATAATAAATTTCACCAAAATAAAAGGCCTCTAATGGAAAGTCAGCTGATCAGAAAGCCCTAAAGCGACATTATTCATTATTAGTGTAAAATATGGGCAAATACAAAAACATACACTGCTTCACAAGCTAATCCCAAGACTGGAGAAGAGAATTAACGTTTGGACCAAATTAGACATTCTGGATTATTATACTAAAGAAAAATAGATCCAAAATTATTGCTTCTCCAAATAGGCTGGCATTTCTTTCAATACATTTCATTTCCACATGCTCTGTAGCCATATAGAATCATGAAAACATTTCCCAACATGAAAAATTAATCAGATCACAAATATAAAGGACATTTAAACTAACCTTCTGTACCAGAAAGCGATCAGGCAGTGCTTCAGACTGACAGAAGTTATGCAAATTGGTTCCTTCTACTAGCACAATACAGCTTGAGGAAGAAAAATCCATTAGAAACAATTCAAATTCCCAAGCTGACTGCAAAATTAGAATTTGTGGCTCACTGTTCCCTTTAACAGGATTTACAGAAGGAAAAAGCCATCCCCCTCAACTCTCCAGAACAGAAGGATTTTGGTCAGTGTGGTGTTCCAGAAGTCTCCTCATCTTGAAAAAGAAAATACCCCCAAACCACAATCCTTCAGGATTTACCCGGTGTGTCTTTACTGGAACCAGCTGGTGTAAAACTGGGGTGCTGCCCTGACTGACATTGTTTCACCCAAATGCACACACAGCCAGAAGGGACAAGCATTTGGATGCTTTTTCTGGGCCTTTTATCTCTGTGTCTGTCAATGACTACCTGTTACTGGAACGCGTCATGAGCACGATTCGGATGGTTCCTGAGAGCATTAAATGAGAACATTTACTGAGCCGGCACAGCAGCCACAGCCCGGCGCGGCCGCGGCTCGGGGGGTGTTCCCGAACCCGGGCCGCTACTACCGGGCAGTGCCTCGCGTGCTTTGGCTACTCCGCTGGGCGCGACGCCGGCTCCGGGTCCTGTGGCCGCTGCCCTCAGGTCCGGACCGGGACCGGGACCCGGACCCGAACCCGGCCGCTGCGCCCCGAGCCCGAGCCCGGCGGCAGCGGGAGCGCCGGGCCCGCCCCGCCGCCCGTCGTCCCCGCGCCGCCCCTCGCTCCGGTGCCGGTGCTGAGTCACGGCCAGCTCGGGGCTGCCCGGGGCCGTAGGTGTCGCGGAGAGCCCGCCGGCCACCGCCTGAGCAGCGCCATGGGGACGGAGGGCGCCCGTGCCCTGCTGGAGCGCGCCGGCACGCTCACCCTGCAGACCGGCAACCTGCTCAACTGGGGCTGCCTCCGCAAGAAGTGCCCGGCCACCCCCGGCGAGGAGGTGAGGGGCGGGCCGGGCTTCCCTTCGCGGCGCCTCGGCGGAGGCCCGCGCTGGGGCGAGGGCCCGGGCCGGGCCGCGGGCGGCTGAGCGAGCGCCGGGCGCCGCTCCCCGGGCGGTGCGGGCGGCGGCCGCAGCGGGACCCGTTCGGCGCGGCACGGCGGGGCACGGTGCCCGCACGGCGAGGAGGGGCTTTGGCTCCCCAGCCATCCCTTGCCGCTGCCCTCGGGAGGCGCGAGATGGGAATGGCAAAACAGAGTTTCGCTTGTTATTTTCGTCCGTTCGTTGTATTCTGCCCTGTTGGGAGGTCGGGGCTCCCGTGTCCCCGGAAGCACTTTGCCCTGAGAAGGAGCGAGCCCAGCCTTCGGATCCCGGGAGTGAAGGATTAAAACACAAATTTGACTGCTGTCTGTAATGGCAAAGGGAATCCCTTACACATCTCTAGTAAGATAAAAATATGCATAGATGTGAGCTTGCATTACAGATGATGAAAATTCTCTTTCCTAGCCTGAAGTTAGTATACTTTCTTCATAGAGACAGATCTTGGGAAAAGTAGCAGTTGTCTTCTTTGAAGCAGAGAGCTGTCATTCTTTGTTAAGAAGTTGAAAAGAGCTTTTTAATTGACACCTTAAAAGTATTGCCTTTAGCGGTGTGTGTCAATACTTAGAATAGTTTTCATAAAATGTCTGGAGAGCCTGTGGCCATGTACTTCAGAACCACCATATTTGCTGTTTTGTCGGGACACAGTAATCTCAGAAAAACTATGGGTTTGGCTGATTATTGCTATGTAGTGACACTAGTGATAACCTAGAAGTTGGTTGGTTGCATATTAATCATGCACAAGTGGAAGAAAGGTGGCAGAGAGGATGATGTAACAAGAAGGAAGAATTCATCATACTCTTGTTTAGCTTTCATGTGGTCATAACCTGACCACATAACGTTTTATTTGGCCTGGTTGCTTATTAAACATTCTGTGATCTGTGTGCAATAAGGCTGGATTCTGTAACAAAGACATAGCTGTGTCCGCATGGGCACCCTTGTGTGGGCACGTTCTGGAGGGCTGTTAAGAGTGGCCAATGGGCATAACTAATAGTTAAGGTACTAAAATCCACTTGTTTACAGAGGAATCCACTGGCTTTCCAGAGTTGATGTACTTCCAAAGGCAAATAAATGGGATCATTTGCAATCAGCTTTTAACTCCTCTCTTTGGTGTAGTCAGTTCTCAGTGGCAGAATGTAAGCTAAAATTCTGGGAATTGTGAATGCCAGCGTTAGGAGATGCAGCTGTGTGTGGAAAAGCGGATCAAAGCAGTGGAATACACTGCTCTTCCCACATGGCCCGAGGGCAGGGGAGTGGCGTGCTTTGGAGTCAGAGGCGGGTGCAGAGGAGCCGCAATACAATTATGTCCTGTGACAGTCGCAAAGCAGCAGCATACAAACATTTAGTACTGTCTCACTTGCCCTCAGAAAGGAAAAGATAAAAATATAAATTGTATCAAAATAGGATTAAGAGTTATTTTATTAAAGGGTTATTGCACTTAGCTGTTTACTGGGGTGGTCAATTCTTGCCTTTTCGTTCCAGGGGTTTTTATACTGTTTTAAATGATGGAGGGAATGTATGGTATTTGCGTTCACAAAGTATTGTTCCTGTGTTATCTGATATCAGGCAGGGATGTTGACTTCTAGTTTGTGCATGGTATTAGAGCTCTCTGAGTTAGGTGTCATAGGAAACAGCTGCTTACTGGTACACAAAGTAGGTATGCACACAGTTGTAAAATACACTGTGGAAAGTGAAGCAAAGCAGCAGCTGGTGGAAGTGCTCCTACCTGTGGCAGGTGGCAGTCAGACAGTACCTGTACTTAACTCCTGGGATGGATCAGAGGGAAGCCACAGCACTGCTACAGCTGCACCACTGGTACTGTATAAAATTAGTTAGCTGATTTAATAGTTATGTCTTACTGTGTTCAAGAAAATCCATGATCAGACTCTTAGTCGAGTTTATTTTGCATCTGTGGATGAAGGAAAAATACAATGGTTTTGCTTAGGTGGGCAGTAAATGGGTAGGGATGTATGCATCTTAAAAAAAGAGAAGTAATTAATACAATGAGTATTTAGTGGTTGATGGTAAAGTCTCAGTTCTACGGTGTCATGGCACTTAAGCTCTTTTCTGACTACTTTGTAACTTAGGAATTCTGCACAAAAAAACCCACAAACCCAAAAAACCCAAACCCCACCCCATGTCTTAGTTCTTGCTTGCTTAGCATTGTACTTTCCTTTTAAGATGGCATTGGTCTGAGAATTAACCAAAGTACAGTACGTATATTATTGCTAAAACTCTGTGGAAGAGGAGAGAAAAATATGTAAGTAAACTAGTTTGAGCAAGTTTCAGCTAGAAGCTATGAAGGAAGAATCTTCTGTGGGGTTATGTCATTAGTGCAGTCTGTCCTACACATCTTTGTACTGTTGTGTTTGTGTGTGGCTGGAGCATACCCACGCTTCGCAAGTGTGGGGTAGGATCTGCAGGTTCCCCCTACAGTGAAGAAGGACTTAAAAGCATTAGTGGTTTTGCTTAGGTGGGCAGTAAATGGGTAGGGATGTGTGCATCTTAAAAAAAGGGAAGTAATTAATACAATGAGTATTTAGTGGTTGATGGTAAAGTCTCAGTTCTACGGTGTCATGGCACTTAAGCTCTTTTCTGACTACTTTGTAACTTAGGAATTCTGCACAAAAAAACCCACAAACCCAAAAAACCCAAACCCCACCCCATGTCTTAGTTCTTGCTTGCTTAGCATTGTACTTTCCTTTTAAGATGGCATTGGTCTGAGAATTAACCAAAGTACAGTACGTATATTATTGCTAAAACTCTGTGGAAGAGGAGAGAAAAATATGTAAGTAAACTAGTTTGAGCAAGTTTCAGCTAGAAGCTATGAAGGAAGAATCTTCTGTGGGGTTATGTCATTAGTGCAGTCTGTCCTACACATCTTTGTACTGTTGTGTTTGTGTGTGGCTGGAGCATACCCACGCTTCAGCATGAAAAAATGTTTTGTAGGTGCGGGACTGCATCCAGAAAACACTGACTGAGTGGAGCTCAAAGATCAGCCAAGACCAAAATCAGGTAGGAGAGGTGTTATGCATCTTATCCATGTTACATGTGAAACCAAAGACAGAGAGTTGGTTGCACTTCTAAAACTTACTACTGAATCTTGTTCCAATAAATCTAAGCAGTAATTTGTATTTTCTATATTAGGGTCATATAGGGCCTTTCATATATGTTCATTCATCACTGTCCCCTCAGTGATCAAGAAGCCTTGGGTTACTTTAGGGCCTTTCATATATGTTCATTATTTTGATGTCCCCTCAGTGATCAAGAAGCCTTGGGTTACTTATTTTGTGTCTTAGCATTTTTCTACTATTTTTGTTTCCAACTGCAGTAAGGCACTTGCTTTTTCTTTTTTGTTTTTAGCTAATTTGAAAAAAAAAAATTCTTCAGGAGCTTACTGTCTCCTCTTGACATTGCTCCTAAGTCTCATGTACTTACTACAGGAAACACTGGAAGTTCTGGAATGTTCTGTAGCTCAAGCTATAGAAAAAATAAATCCTGAAGAAAGGGATGAGTTGAAAGTATCAGGTAAGAACATAGTCAAAAATTCAGTGTCATGGAAAGGTTTCATGTGCCATCATTAATGGGATATTCATAGATGGGGTTTTTTTTCTCTCTCTTATAATTGCAGAATCAAATTACACCATTGCACACTGTTATTCTTAAACATTGGTTAAGAAAGTCTTGAATTTGTATTTCAGATTTTAAAGTGGCTCAGCATTTTTCTAGTTTTAACTTACATCACCTGAAGATATTTTAAATGTATTTTGTGAGTCTTTGACATTTTTGAAGCAAAATATTTCAGATAATACTGGAATTAAGAAATAGCATTGGAAGCACATTTATTTGCATAATCTTTCCAGGTTGAATATGATGAACTTGAAGGAGGCAGTCCAAACTAACACTAGTACATTTTGAGTCTCAGTAAGTTGTGAAGAAGTCTGTTTGTACTATTACATTTGGGGCTCTTACACAGGTTGTTACTGTAATTGCTTCATGTCTTGATGCTTTACAGCTTACTACATCATCTCACTGGATGATTTCTTGGTCTGAGACTGCACAACAACATCACAATTTAAGAGAACGGTGTCTTTATTGGGCAGTCGCCTTTCAAAAAACTGGGTTTTTTTCCAGTTTTCTAAGCAATTGGTGTATATTTAAAAAATCTTTTACCCAAAAACTCATTAATAGTGCATATAGCAAAATGGCTGTATATTAGTAATACATGGCTTCTTTAGTTATTGATTCCAGTTTGTTTGAAAATAGCAAAGCTTTTCATCGTTGGATCAAATTCTTCATCGATCAGAGACGCCGTTGACCTGGGTAAGTGTGGAACTCAAATTTAAGTTAGGATTTCTTTTTTACTCTAGAACTTAGATGAAAAAAATTCTAATGTTATTTCTAAGAGGTGTATGTAGTCACTGTCACAAGTATATCCTGTTTTCCTTTTGAGACTTAGTTAATCAAGTCTATTTGCACAGTAGCTAAGTCAGTAAACTTATTAAATGGATCACAAACTCAAATCTGATTCCTTGCTATAAGCTGGAGCAAGTTTCTATTCTTTTACACAAAACTTGTTAAAAAGGAAATAGCATGTGATGTTTTAATAGCAGTGATACAGCCATTCTTGCCAGTTCTTGTTAGATGCATTTAACATCATAAACTTTGCTACTGACTGTGTAGTCTTTCAGAGATTATTCAGGAAATAAAATAATGCTGCAAGTAGCTGGTGAAATAGTTAGGTTTTACTGAAAATGCCATACAATGTCTCTGCATAAAGTTGTGTGGGCCTTATGTAGCAGTAATTGTAAGCAGCAATGAACTTTACTATTTTGGAAGTTTGTTGGGCTTAAGGGGTGACCAAAGATGAAAGGGCCAGATACCATTATTCTCTGTTGATACCCCAGTTAATAGCTTATTTATTGTAATTTTTACCACCATTTGTCAAACATACAGTAATGGACTCCTCTTGAAGAAAATAATTGCTTTAGCTTGGTAGTTCTACTCTGTTTGCTGTGCTTAAGAGGCCTTATGACTTGCATTTTTCCTAAAGCTCAGTGAGACTCCAAGACTTGCACTTTTCTCTGGCAAATTAAGTCTCTGTGTTTGGTGTGCTTGTAGTTTAACTCCTCAGACATATAAAGTGGTTTTTCTAACCCATGTCCTGTTCTTGAGTTATAGTTCAGAGTGAAAGCTACAGATTTTAAGAAATTGAGAGTAAAGAAATAGAGACTTGTTTGTTAACAAGAGTGTCTTCAGAGAAAAATACCATTTTAACATTAAAAAGGAGGAAAAAGCTTCATGCTTTTGTTCGCTTTCTGTTGGTTTTGTTTTTTGCTTTCCCAAGACCTACAACTGAATCTTGGTCTTCAGCTGTATTCTTGAATCTTTGCTAAAAAGGTTGTGTTATTATTCTTGACCTCAGATACACTCAGAGTTTCACATGGTGAATGGAGAGCTAGCATAGTGAAGCAGGAGGTGTGGTTTTTGCTAAATTTGAAGAGTCATGCTGTTTATGTTCGTATCTGACAAAAGATTTTGCAGTGTCTGTTCTTTTTCCTCAGCATGTTCTGCTCTCGGAATTGCTCAGTTAGACTCAGTGATTATTGCCCCACCTCCTGTTGAAGATGGAACTAACCTCTCCTTGGAATATTTGCAACCTTATTGGAAAGAACTTGAAAATCTAGTTCAAAACAAAAAGATTGTTGCCATAGGTACCTCCGACCTAGATAAAACACTGTTAGAGCAGCTGTATCTGTGGGCACAGGTGAGAACCAACTTCCTACTCATAGCATTTCTTAGGACAGAGTAACTGCTTGCTTTGTTGGTTGACACAGTTACAAACTTCTGTTATAAATGTTTTTTATATAAAATATTAATTAGCCGTTATTTTCCACATTTTGTGTATGGTCATAATGTTCAGGGTGGGGGAGGCTCAAATATGACTGTTGTTTGTTCAGTGTTCTTAGGTACTGACCAGCAGCAGCTGGAAATCTCAGGTCTGTTCAGAAGCAGGTTCTTTGAAGTACTGAAGGTTTAAGGATTAAAGAACTGAAAGTTTTGGATTTTTAATACTTAGGAAGTACTCTTAAACCTTCAGATTTATTCCAGTGACTCTGAAAATGTAGCTGTTTTCACTTTAAGCTGTGTTACAAAGGGAAGGATTTTCCCTTGGAAAAATGATGTTTTAATGTTAAGTGTAAATGTAAAGAGGAAGAATAGCACAAGACTTTGGCTGTCCAGAGTGACTAGTTCATAGCACCATAAAATGGATTGAAAGGTCATTTAGTTCCAAGCCTCCTGTCATGGGCAGGGACACTTTCCAGTAGACTGCATTGCTGAAAGCCCCGTCCAACCTGGCCTTGAACACGCTCCAGGGGAAAGGCAGATCCAGTACTTTTCTGTGCCTCAGCACTCTTACATTGAAGAATTTCTTCCAAATACCTAAGCTAAAACCTGCCTTGTCAGTCTAAAGGTATTCCCTTGTCTTGTCACCATATGCGCTTGCAAAAAATCCCTCTCCAGCTCTTTTTTAGCCCCTTTAAGGTACTGGAAGAGACTCTTAGGTCTCTCTGGAGCCTTCTTTTCTCCAGGCTGCACAATCCCAGCTCTCTCAGCCTGTTCCCACAGGAGAGGTGCTCCAGGCATTTGATCATCTTTGTGACCCTCAGTGTTTTATGTACACTGAAAGAGGGCAATTGCAGGATTTAATGACCATCTGCATGGTGATCATGAATGCAGTCTATGAGGAGAAAATCAGTGGAAGAGCATCCCTTTTAACTTGATCTGAATCAAGCACTTGCCTGAAGGCATGGAAGATTGCAAATTAATATATCTCTAAAAAATTAGTGTGGATTTTTAAATTTGAAGTCTTTTTCAAACTAACATCCCTATAATATTTTTACTAGAGCGAGGGCGCTGGGGGAAATAAAACTGCTCCTGTTTCGGGAGCACAGCAGACAGAAAGGCAGAGTGCAGTGAGTTAGGATTCATCTTGCTATGGAAGCACCTGAAGTTAGATCCTACTCCTGTTTTGGGCTATGTGCTGCAAGGAATTACAGGTGTTGCAGCTGCCTACATTAATTAATCATGCAGAATTAATTAGCCTTGCTCAGACTTCAAAACAATGGTCAAAGACAAATTGTTCAAAGCAAAATTTCTGTTGTAATAGAAGGCATGAGGGAAACAGCTAAAAGTACATTAGTATTTTTTCTTATAAAAATATTTTGTTACTCAGGTGAAACCAAGTAGTAATCAGGTGAACCTAGCTTCCTGTTGTGTGATGCCACCTGATCTCACAGCATTTGCAAAAGAATGTGACATACAGCTGCTAACTCACAATGACCCCAAAGGTAAGACTTTGCCAATTAAGTTAACAGAAGACTTCTAAATGCATTTATTCAATAGAAAATCAGGAATAATCTTTTCCTGAAGTTCAAAGTTTGTTTTTTGAGGCCTGAACCAAGGATTGTAAAAGTCTCTCCTTTATAAAATATTTCTGTTAAGTTACAGCTGTTGCTTCCTCCCCCCGCCCCCACCCCTTCTTGAATTAGTCTTGCAGCCTTGGATAATTTCTTGAAATACTTCTAATCAAAGAAAATAAAATAAATAGAAGAAGAATTTGTACTATGTTTATTTCTACAAAATATGGAGTTAAATGTATTGCTAAAGGCCAGTTAATGACGAACAAAAGTGTACTTGCCTGGAACTTGTGAAATAGAAATAGAAATGTTAATGGCCAGTTGATTTTTGAGTAGTTTGGTAATATTAGATCTGTAAAATTACTGTGCTTTAAGTAGGATTCTTTCAGAGTCTTGACTTCTTAAAATAACATTATTACAAAAAGAGTTGTAAATTCCTCACTTTTTAATGCAGTGATTTATTTGCTAAATGAATGAGGAAATTGGAGCCTTTCCTTTGAGCTGTATAACTGAGTTACCAGTTCTCTGCAATATTCTGGGATATAACATTAGCTTCTCTCAAACATCATCAGTCTTCTTCACTTAAGAACACCTTAAGAGTGTTGGACACCTTAACATCTTACTGGAATAATAAAAAGTCTTAAACAATATTTAGTTAAGTCCTTCACTACATTCTTGGTCATGACTAATCATTCATGATGATACTTTTCCTTCCTTCTCCTTTCTTTCCCCTTGACCCCAAAGAAAAAAGTAAGTGAAGCATTTCTTATGAAGTATGTACTTCATAGTACCACTGTTACAATTAATTAATTTCATCAGTGCCTGAGCAGGATTTATCACTGCTCTGGCAGCATACAAGAGGAATTTCCATTCAATCTGACAATTTCCATTCAATTTCCATGTCCTCTGAAGTCCAAATGCAACTTGCATTTTAATAAATGGTATCCACTGAAAGTCATGAAATTAAGGAGAAGAGGATTTGATGGAAAACAGCACAAGTTGTGATTACTTTGTGTTGTTTGCTCAGCCTGACTTTTCTGTAATAGTCAGCTGAAGAGTATTGAGACTATTTTTGGTAAGCAGTCCCTCACCATTGTTATTTTGATGAACATTCCAGAGGAAACTAGGAGGACTTGTACATGCCTTCTTTTTTATTTTGTTTTGTGGCATTTAAGCCCATTTTTCTTAAAGCTTTCTGGGCTTATGGTTATTATGAGCCCGTTATGGGAGATACTATAAATGTTGACTTTCCAGTGACTGCAGAGGTAACTCTGAATGCTCAGTACTTTGCTGATTTCAGCCCTATGCTTTACTTGCCTCTGGTTTGTCTAACTAGCTTTTCAAATCTTTCTTTTTCTCCCACTAATGACTCTGCTGATCAACTCAATTTGATATTCCAGAGTCTCAGTTAGTTTTGTGAGAAATACTCAATGTTGCAAAAAAGCATCCTGGAGATTTATTTTGTAATATTCAGCTGGTTTTACCCTAAATGCATTCTGCAGGAGTGGATCTGAGGGGTATATGGTACTACTTAAGGACTGTGGGAAAAGGCTTTTCTTTCTAAGTGTTGCTTTTTGCAGCTGTTTACATGATACTGTTTTAAGCACAAATATCCCTTTTTAACTTCAGAATTACTTTGTGAAGCAAGTTTCCAAGAAGTTCTCCAGGAAAGCATCCCGAACATGAAAGCAAACAAGTGGATTCCTTTATGGCTTCTGCGGTATTCAGTCATTGTTAAAAGCAGAGGAATTATCAAGTCCAAAGGCTATATCATACAAGCTAAAAGAAATGCTTCTTAAAACACTGTCTTTTTTCTTTTTTTTTTTTTTTTTTTTTTTTTTTTTTGTAAAGGCTGTTTAAATTTCTTTGGGATGGGGGAACATTGCATTAACATTGCATTTTTCATAGAAAGATTTTTACAGCATTTATAATGAACTACCAAAAGTTGTAATTATTCAGTGTGAAGTCAGTAGGAGTGTCTGTAGTGTTCTAACACTATTTTTCTTAACTATTGATGGGTTCATTCAAAATATGAAATATTTTGGGGCTTTTTTTATTGAAGTTATCTACAGAGTAAGTTTAAAATAATTTTCTTTTTATGACCAGTTCACTGTAAAAATTATCATTATATTTTAGCTGCCATTAGGTAGTATGGAGAAACATATATTTTTATTTTTTAAAAAAAACAAATTTCTCTTAAATCATACTTACCTGGTGAATACACATTTCAAGCATTCAAGGACTAGCTTTTTTAGAAAATTGTCATTTTTTTAATGATACAATACCCCCAAAAATTAAGCTGTTATCTTATTACTTGATATGTATATATAGGCAAGTCAGCTGTTTAATTTGTGGGTGTGGGAAAATTGGTTTATTTTTAATAGAGTGGAAAAGACCCTTATGATTTAGAAGAAAATGCATCTTCCAAATTACTTTCTGATTGTTACTTGAATTCCTTCTGGCTTCTTTGTGCCTCGATACGCTTCATTGTTCGCACAAGTGTGATGGCATTTTTACTGTTTGAAATAGAAAATGTATTAATAGTGAATGTTTAAAATAACATTTGAAAACAAGCTATGAAGAAATCTGTTAATCAGAAATTGTGCCTGTCTCCTTCTCAACTGTGGCTTGTTTTTTTTGATACTTGTGGACTACGCAAGCAATTAGCCAAGTAGAATAGACAGTAAATGCTGATGTTGTTCATTAAAATTAATTACTTGTGTGGTTGCCTGGGAAACCTGTGCTTGAGTGCCACTCAGGAAAGGTGAAGCAAGGCTTAGCCTCAAGTTAGGTATCTTTCTGATTGGCAGCAGTTTAGCACATCGGCTTTTTAATCCCAGAGAGATTGCTGCAGCTAAGGCAAGGCTTTTGGTTAATGTAGTCCTTCTGTCAAAAAGGCCTTTTCCTTTCCTTGGCCTTTAAATGAGAGTAGATACCTAAAGTTCAGCTTGTAGTTTAGCAGGAACTTTGATACCGAGTGTCTAAAATAGTAAATTACATTTTGATTTGAGACAGGGGCATGGCCTCATCCTGGTAGTAGTCATTAACTTTGTTGTACATGTTTTGAGATTTGGACTGTAAGGGAATGAATTTTCACCAACATCTTTGAAATTCTTCATATAGGCAGCAAGTGGAATTTGAATGCCTGTAGGTAGTGTCTGGAATGTCAGCGTCCTATAATCCATTCCACTATGTTTAATGATTAAGGTTTTTAAAGGGACATTAGTCCTCAAATACCGTTTTTGTAGTGGCAAATAGCAGGAAATTTTCTTGGCTTCTTCTTTTGACAAATGAGAGAAACAGGGAATTGATACTAGTAATGCATCAATAAAAGTTTGGATTTTTTTCTCTTAATAAAAATGTAGTGGTTTCTTTTTAATGCTGGGCCAGTGTGCATCAGAGTTCAAAATCACATGAGTTTAATTTTAAACTTTCCTACTAGGTCTGTGTCGTGTGTTCATGATTTAACCACTACCTGTAAGCTCTGTCTGTATTTGGCTGATTCTGTATCTCATCAGACTTGTGTGTGTGTGCTCCATTTTTTTATATTGAAATGCTACAAAACGGGAACTCTGTTAAGCCAATGTAAAGGCTGCTCTAATGGGACGATTTATTTCCTTTCTGTAAACTACTAATAGTTTGCTTGCTGTAGAAAAGTACCTTTTAAGACGTGGCATTTCTAGAGTCACCAATAACATAACACTGCCAAATTACCACATTATCTCATTCGTTTGGTTTGCATCAAGATGGGTGAGAGGGGATTTCCTTCCTTCCTTGAAAGTTTAACTAAAATTTGAAACTCCCGTAGGCATTTTAGTGCAGCATTTTACACTTTGCCAAGCGCCGGCACCCCGCGACTGCACCGCGTCCTGGCCCGTGTCAGGGGGCCGAGCGGGACCGCCCCGGATCCTTCCTCCCGCCGCGGGGCCCGGAAGGGCGGGCGGCAGGAAGGAAGGAAGGCAGGCAGGCGGGCCGGGAGGAAGGGGCGGGCGCGGGCGCTGCAGCAGCATGGTGAACACCCGGCGGGCGGCGGCGCGGCGCCGGGAGCCGGGGCCGCGGGCAGGC
>NW_024371038.1:3064967-3228290 GCF_014805655.1 Passer montanus | reverse complement strand
GCAGGGGGCGGGGCGCGGCCTGTGGCCCCGGCCCGGCCCGGGAGCGGCGCTGCCCGCCCTGCCCCGGCACCGGAGCGGGGAGCGGTGCTTGTCCCTCGGGCTTCGTGTGCTGCGTGGGGCTATTGCCAATAATCCCACCCCAAGGGCCCAGTCAATTATTGTTCTGTGTAGCTCTGCTATAAATCCAGCCAGATGACCCAGAGGCCCAGGAATGGCTGCGCCTTTGTACCGGGGCTTGGCTGGCAGCTTTGCCGTACTGCCCGAGTACACAACAAAAAGGATCGCACACAATACAACATTAAATTTGCACCTTGGCTCTGGCCTGAGCTGTAACTGCTGACCAGCAACGAGTAGGACTAGGAAACTCAGTGGAATTATTTCAGCTGTTCACTGTAATGTTTCCTGATGTTTGGAGTAGTTGGGTTTTATTGAAACTAATACAGTTGTATGCTTGTAAATGAAAGAATTTAGCCCTTCTTGTCTATTACCCATTTTTGGTCAATACTTCTTTAAAAGATAAAAGAATGTTACTCTTGTTGAAGAGTAGCTCCACTGCACTTGATAATACATAGATCTCTTGTTCACTAGAATATGAACCGAAATAATCTTGTTTATTGCATAATTCAGGCAGAGATCTGTAACTGCAGCCCTTGGTAAATAACAACCATGCCCAGGGTTGCCAAAGTTGCCAAGGCAATGTTCTAGCTTGGCTTTACCTTATAACAAGCTGTACTTGGGCTAACAAATTGTTAAATGCAGAAACAGGTTCCACCACTTTTGTTAAGCTGTGCTTCCTATTACACATTTTAGAAGGAGGGGGCTGAAATGAGTTGCTGAGCTTCTTTGTTTTAATAGGTTTTGGTTTGATGTGTGGGTTTTTCTTTTCCTACAGTTGTTCTCATTTCTACTTTTTGTTTAGGGCTCTAAGAAGTCAGTACAGCAGCTTGAGATTTAGTGAAGTTAATTTCAGTTAAGTGTGACTGAATTTAAAAGCAGATTATATTGAACATTAATTAAATTAGGTATCATGACAAAATAATGGAGGCCAAATCCTGTTCTTTCTTTTATCCATGTAATCTTACAGGAGTTCAAAGGGCACCATGGGCATTCATGAGTGCAGGTCTGTCCTAGTGCTAATGACAAGCAACATCATTCTAAATTAACCTCTTGGGACAATCTTACCTACAGCCATTTCTGAATGCTGTTGAACCAGGAATTCTGTTTGCCAGTTAATACTTGCAAAATTGCTGCTGATTATTTACAGGTTGCATACTTAGCTCTGCTGCCTCCTGGCCAGGTCAAAGTTTCATCCAACTTCCTTGGCCTCCCTGCCTTGCAGTTGGCCTCATGTGGAATACCAAATCACCACCATTTCAATGCAGCTCCTGTTATTGGCACTTCTCTGTCAGTCATATCCATACTAACTCCCTCCTCATCACTTCAGTTACACTTTCATACTGCAAGAAATCTGCTTTCTTTATACCTTATTATCAAGATCCTCGTTTCTTTCCCTGCAATGTTTCAATTCATCTTGGTTTCAACACCTAAAATTACTTTCATTTAGACACAGGTCATTTATCTAGCTTGATCATTAGCTTCTCTCCATTATCTCCTTTCTTATTGATCCAAATACGTTGTGCTTTCTCACGCCATCCTTCCAGTGATTCTGGTTCTCTATCATGTAAAATTTATATTTTTTTGTTCCCGTGAGCATAACTGGCTTTGTAGTATAATCTCATATTGTTTCTTAACTTATTGCCCCACTCTTTCTAACCTGCCAGAAATGCCAGCCTTGATGCTTGCTTTCATTTACATCTTTTTACCCTCTTCTTTCTCCTCTGTTTAAGGAGGAAGTTAAGTCAAATTGGATATGACTCTTCTCATATCTTCTCAAAAGTCACCTCCTCATTAATGTTTTTCTCCATGTACATCTTCACAGGAGAGAGAAAATTATATGTGCCATTTCCACTCTGTTTCCTCCAATGTTTTTCTCCATGTAATCTTCATTACATCTTCACAGGAGAGAGAAAATTATATGTGCCATTTCCACTCTGTTTCCTCAGTACTTGCTTAAGTACCTTTAGCTTATTTTTGCTCTATTTTGAATGAATTTAGAAAAAGCAAAGGTATAGCTTCTGCTTTGCATCTGCACAGCTTCTGTGCCTTTGCTGTAGCATGAAACATTCCCTGTTTGCTGTTGGCTTGGATAAGCAGAAACTCCTTCTTCACTCGTGGGGCACTCCATCTTCTTGTTCAACACTGAGCATCCAGTTCCAAGCATGCACCACAGCAGGAACTTCTCAAAGCAAAGAGAAGAAATTGCATTAACTAAAATTGGCAAACAAAGCAGCACAGCTAATGCTCTGTGAGCCAGGCTGCTGCACTGCCTTCTCTCGTGGCTTCATCTCTAGGTTGGAAATGAGGATGAGAAGCCAGGCCCGTGCAGGATGTTCCCTACGGCTGACAAGCAATCACCAAAACCCACATCTGGGAGCTCGCCAAGAAAGGATCCAAACACTGCTGTGTGATTGCATCCTCTGCTGCCAGGATCTGCAGCTGAATCAAACCTTGTCTGTCTGCTGACAGGCCTAACAGAATCTGTGCTGACACTAGAGCACATCTATTAACTGCTTCCCAGGTCAATGAAACCAGAAGCCTCCCTGTGCTTGTGCTGTCCTCCAGCCTTAGAAAAACAATAAGCAAGATCCAGAAGGTAATTGATGAATTGTATCCAGCACAAACAGAGGCAGGAGATCCTTAACATCCCCTTGCTGCCAAGAACATCAGGTCATAAATTAGAAACTTAGAAGTCAGAAACTATTTAGAAATGAGCAAATAAGAGCAGTTGTTGCCCTGTCAGTATTAGAAGTATGCATATACATATGTAGACAAAATTCTATTTTAATGACAGTAGAGACTGTTAAATGTACTATTCAGTTTTCATTAGCCTAAATTGACACGTGCTTTCCTACTTCTAATTACTCTTTTTGTTAGCAATACAAGTCTGTGGCAAAAGTTTGCTCTCTTTGGCACCAGGTTGAGACACATCTCTTCATGCTATTGTGCCCTTTAGGAATACTGTCAAATTCAATTATTCAGGACTCATGAGTCTTGCACTAACATGAAGAGATTTATTTGAAAACCATGGGACTATAGTCCTTTTTTCTGTTTTTCAATTTCCATTTCTTAACCAGGAAAACTGAGATTGCCAGCTTTGCTCTCACATGCAGATGAGTGCAGCCCTAGAATAGTGCACTCAGATGTGTCAGTGACTGTCTCTGCCAGCATTTTCTGATCAACTATATCTCAAATATCAAAAAACATACCACAATAACAGTCTCTAAGCCTATTTAAAGGCAGTTAAAAATAGATGTAAAAATTACTTCAGGCAAAACCAGAGGAATTCTCAACCTTTTATAAACTGGGTCTCATTCAAACAAAGTATGTTTTAGTAAAATCTAATAAGGAATGTAGGCTCTCCTACACAATGGAAAAGTTGAAAAAGGCCAAGCTGAGTAAGCTGATGAGTTTGCTGTGGCAGAAAGTGTTTGTGCAAACCTTGACTTGTTTCAGTGTGTATGATTTAAAAAAGGTGTTAAATTTCTCTGCCTTTCATAGGCATTTCTTGGAACTTAGTACTAGCTGTGTGCTTTTCCTTTCCTCATGTTGTATATTGTCTCTTTTCTTTGTTGTTCTTTATATTTTATCAACCATGTTGTATATTGTCTCTTTGAATGTAGAGCTACCTTTTTCTTTGTTGTTCTTTATATTTTATCAACACACAAGAATTTCCTCATGCTGAAATAAGAGATTCTGGTCTCCTAGTAGATATGTAGATAACACTGTGATTTTGCTCTAGTAGCTGACATAAGGCTGAATGTGGTAACCTCACTTACTGAATGATTATGTTGTCATTGGGAATACTCACACATGTAAAATGAGTAGGACTTGGCCCTTTGGTCATATTTTTGTAATAAAAGATAAAATGAGATTTTTAGGAAACTGCAACTTATGACCATAATATTTATGAGGCTGTCAGGACTGCACTGTAAAAATTCATATTATTTAATTCTTCACTCTGACACTAAAGCATCATTTCATTTATATGCAAATAGGAATATGCTGTTTCTTCACTGAAGAAGCTGTTTGAATTATTCAGATTTTATTAATAAAGCTTCATAAATAAGTATTTTTTCTACTCAATTGGTAGTGGCCAGGGGAGAGAATCTATTTATCAGACTTTGTTATTAGGAGCTTCATAACAAAATATGAAGATTTATGGAGTACATAATTAGACATTATGTGATTCTAATGGAAACACTGGGTTATCCAGATGAAATACTGTTTTCTTTATGCATTTCTCCTTGGCAGAGGCACTTTCTGAAAAATGGACAAAACCTGTCCCCATCGCTAAGTTCCAAAAAATGCCTATGAAAGGCAGAGAAATTGAATACCTTTTTTTAATCATACACACTGAAACAATTTTGAATAAAAGGAGGTGCCTAAGGAAGACTATAAGAAATGCCAGGGAGAAGCAGGTAGAGAAAATGCCTCCTCTGGGTGGAGGTGCTGGGTTGTGTGCTGCTGTTAGCAGCATGTGCCAGGTAGATAAGTGAGATTGTGAGTGTGTGTAAATGGGCAGGCAGCTACCTGAAGGATCCTGCTTTGGACAGCCCAGCCACAGAGGCAAAGGATTCTGCATAGTCATTGTGGACATAATTATGGTCAGAGCAAAACTTAATAATGTACGTTAATTCTGGCCCTTTAACACATGAACAGGTGTTTTGAATGAGAAAATTCCTAAAAAAACCCACCCACTTTCCGTGCTAGCTTGTATAACCACTTATTTCATTTCTATAACATTGAATAAGACCTGAAAACACTGCACCTAAAGTATTAATTGCATCAATTTTTGAATAATAACTCTGTAACTTTCATTTCTGGAGTTTAATTAAAAAGAAAAAAGTCAATACAGTAATGATGAGCCTGCTCATCCCCACCTGGGGCCTCTCCCCACCCTGCCCACCTCCCTATTTCAGCCCAGCCGGGGCTTGTTGCCTTGGGTTTTGGGGATGGTGTAGGAGTGTTGCTCTCTTGCTCCCTCCAGCCCTGCTTGGTTGTGGGCTGATGTCCTGGACTGTCCCTGTGCCCAGGAAGGTGACACAGGGTTGTGGGGGTTGTCTGCTCCCTGCCCTGCTCAGGTCTTGCCCACACTGGAGGTCCTTCCCAGCATTCCAAAATTATATTATGCCTAGATTATTGTAGGTACATTTTACTGAGGAAGAAATGCCACACTCTGTTCCCCCTTACTCCCGAACTCCAGTGTAAAGATGGACAGCAGAGACTCTCCATGGAAGCCTTCCAGAGCAGGTAGGTTTTGACCCAGGTGTTTCCAGTCTCTTTGCACATAACTGTAGATGTTGCTGGTTCAGACTCCCAGGTTCTGTGGCCAAAGGAAGCAAATATGGAAATTTAATTTGGGCACCACATATCCTAGTCTGAGCAACTAGGCAACCTAATTTTTAGGCTCTTGGAGCCCAGCAGTAAATCAAGGAAGAATTCCTTGCTCTGAGCTGTGATATACTTGTAACTTTCTCCTGTTGCCACTTCAATTTTTCCTTGGGACAGAAACACTAAAATCTGAGGAAAAAATTGTTAATTTCTTGCAATCTCTCATACTGAAAGTAGTAATATTTCCAAGTCAGCTGCCTCCAATACTACTGCAGTGCTTGTCAGCTACTATAGGAATGACAGGACTGAATTTGAATATGGAGCTTTTTTTTTTTTTTTGCCTTGTATTTTCTTCCCTTTTGTGAGAGGATAACATGCCTTGGAAAAGCTTTATTTTAAGTGTGTAATGGTGCACTGCAGAGCTTGTTCTATATTAAATTCCAAGGATGAATTCTCTTGTGAGTAGTTTGCTGTGACTTGACTGATTCATTTATTTTTAAAGACAATTGTCAGGGGATTTTTATTTTTCCTTTTTGCTACTCTCAGCTACAGGTGATGAAAAGAAAACTAGCTTCACTGTTATTGTATGAAAAACTACAATGGGGTGACTTTTCTAATGGCAGAACAAGGTGGTAACTTCTGTGGGCTGGCAGAGGAACATGTTGAAGTTTACTGTGGCTTCAGCCCCATGTGACAGGCACAGCTCTGTGTCAGGATCCAGCAGAAGGCTTTTCTCAAACTGGCACAGGGAAGGCAGGGATGTGATCATGTGGAAAAGCAGTTCTGCTTCTCTTCCTGCCTGCATGGAAAAGCATGCCATGTTTCTGGTTTACTGCGACCTCTGCCAAATATGTGGGAGTCATGTTCTCCTTGTAATCAAGTTACGTGTTCAGGTGTCTCAGACGAGCCCCTCCAGACAGGTGAGGCAATGCACCAAACAGCACACATGGCTGCATCTGAACAGACAGGACACTCACTTCAAAAGGAACTCTTGAGCCCTCAATTGCCTCAATCTTCTAATGTTCCTTTAAGTACAGAAACTCACCTAGAACATTTTATTATGTGACACTGCCTTGCCTGTATCTGGTTGCTTGCTTTATGCTGTGATATGTTTTTTTGTGGGGAGGCATACAGGACATTAGTTGTTCCAAAATTTCTCCCACACAATACCGTTTCTGGAGTTTGCGGATCCCTTTGAGTGAGGAAATATTTTAGTGCTGTAATTTGGTGTGAGCATGCTCCAAGTAGTGGGTTTTGCTGCACATGAGCTTTCCAGGGAGGCTTTTGGAGACTACATTCTGGTTTTAGTTCTATTCTTCACTCTGTGGTATGAAAGCCACAGGACCATATGGTACAGCCACAGAAATATGTGTGCTCGTTATGAAACTGCTTCCTATTACAGCTACAAAATATGGAAACTGTGGGTTAAATTGATCAAAAGTTATGTCACTTCAAGAAGGCAGCAAGCCCAAAACACTTACCTGTGAAAATGGAAATGTTGTTGTCTAATAGGCATTTCTAAAATATCTAATGTTAAGAAGAAAATTGAAAATTTAATTCACAAGTAGCACAGGGAGTACTCCAGATACTTTGCCTAACTGAAAATGGATTTTCTACTAGCATCCCCTGAAAGGGGCATGAGGGATGCAATGGCTGCTGTTCATATTTTGTCCATAGGAGTTGTCAGATACCTAGTGACTAATGCATGTATTCAACAAACGTGGGATGTTGAAATGTCCCTGGTTTTGGTACAGGTGTGGTAGCAAACTGACCTTTATACAAGTCCATGGCATTCTCAGACATTGCTCTCTGTCACTGAAATCTCTCATATTTTCTCTTTTGACCCTCTGTTAACTGAAATTTGTATCATAGTACAAGGAGTCACTCAGAAACAGGTATTATCATAGGAATTTTGAAAATAAATGGGAAAGCAATAGGATGGGATGGAAGGACTGAGAAAAGGATTTTTTACAGTTTTGTAAACACTGCAGGTAAAACTCTAACAAAGGACAGAACAGACTGGAGCCAGTGGTGCTTAATGGGGGGCTGGGAACTCCTGGAACATTACAGTGCTCATTTGGAGTGGCTGAAGGGAGCTGAAGTCTTCGTGTTTGTTCTTCTAGCAAGGACCATGAAGCTGTTGTGGAAACACACAACTTAGCAGGGTGTCTTCCTTCAGAGATTTGAGTATGGGAAAGGAAATAAGGCAACTGTAATGCCTCCCTCCACTATGAACACTGCCTTTCATGCCAGAAGAAAGGCACAGCCTCTCAGCCTTTCTGATCCCTATTATATTCAATATTCCTATAGCCACAGGCTTTGTGTCCTAACCATTCCCCTCAACTCGGAAAACTCAATTTCCTCTTGTTTTTTATCCAAAATACATCCTTTGGGCACAGTTAGGGGTATTGTGCTGTAGATGGTCTGTTTATCCCAGTGCATTCTTGCATAGCACTGACCAATGGGACCTTATTCTCTGCTGACTTTATCTGCATTTGCATATATACAATGCAAACAAAGCTGTGTGTAACAGTTTTACTTGATGGCATTTGGTATCCACACAGCTCTGATGAAAGTTACTTCCTAAGGAGAGGTGGAATGAAAAATCCAGCCTTAGATGAAAAGGTAGTCTGGAGAAAATCCATGGAGGAAAACAAGGAGAGACATTTCTTAATAGATCCTGCAATCAATGAAGTGCTGGTAGGGATAGCCAAAGATAAAAACTGACATAATTTTACATTAAAATTGGCCTTTAGAGGATTAATTTTAATGTTTCTGCAGGGTGCTTATACTGAGAAACACTGAGGTCAAAATACAAGTATTTCAAATTAGGAAAGCAAACAGCTTCGATGATAGCTTGAAATGATCGGATTTCTTAATGGGAGACTTCAGTGAGGTGAAATTACGGTAAAAAATAGATTGCTAAAGCAATGAGAGCAGTAATGTGCAGCCACAGGAGAACCAGGGTGTGGAAGAAGGCCAGGGTCAAGGATGAAGTCAGCATCCCAGCCAGCAGGGACAGCCAGTAGGTCAGGCTGGAGCAAAACAAGAGAGGGAGCAGCACATGTATAATAAATGTGATAGGCAGGGCCAAATCCTGCCCGAGCCTGCATCAGTACAACTTCAATGGCTGAAACCTCTTAACACAGTGTCACTTCCAATATGATCTAACAACATACATGCAGGCTTTTATTTAAATCACTGCACAAGGCTAGACTTTCCAGTCTCCTTTGCTGTTTTGAGGCAATTGTAACTTCATTGTTCCACTGCTATTACTATTGGGGTCTTCGATACACAAGAGAAGAAATTCAGCAGTATCTTCTATGAGTAAAAATTCACCTGTTTCCCTGTTTCTTACTGGCCTTCTGTTTTAGCAAGACTAAATTTTTCAAGTTAAAAAGATCATTTTAGGAAAGCATGATATTGTAACAGTATACTGTTTTATTCAGATTTTAAAACTGAATTTTTTATGCATTCTACCCACTGATCCTAATTTAAAAAAAAAATAGAGTTGGTTTTTTTTTTTTTGGCTATGCTGCAAAAAAATAGCATGCTGCTATTCATGCTTTCCATATTTTGGCATTGGTGGTTTAAAAAAAGGTGATAAACTAGAGAGTCAGCTCCCAGAATTAATAAGCTGGAAAACTGACTTTGTTTGAAACACCTTTCTTGTCATATCTTTTATACTTGTAACATTTATATTGTTTTTGAAGTCATCACTGATGTGAGAACAGTTGTTTTAAGCTAACAGCCTTCCATACAAGTAAAACTGTGCCCTCTTATCAGCATGTATGCATGCACACAAGGATTTACTACTCTAAACCCAGAAGATGTTACAGATATTTATGGTTTTGAACTCTAGCTTTTAAACTCTGGTTCTTTTATTTTCATTGTTTGGCAAAAAAGAAACAAACCCCTACGGGTGATGTTACAAATAACAATCAAAAAATTGCAAATCTCTAAAAGCCGCCACATCCCTGCACCAAAACTCTAGGATTTAGTTACTCTTTCTAATGTATACTTTCTCTTAAATTAGCATTATAGAGAAGACTGTATTTCTTCCTTGTTTCCATCAGGATAACAGAGGTAGAGTTAACCCTTCTCTCACTGAGTCACTGAGGCACAGCCACTGTGGGACTGCCTGGGCTTTCCCTAAGCCTGCTGCACTTTCCTCCCACGAGCTGCCAGCACAGGAGCAGGGGTTTGTTTTGTTTTGGTTTAGTAAATTTTTGAGTAAATCTGCTTTTCTGCTGTCTCCTGTTTTATTGCAGAGTTGTTCTTGTGGTGCTAGATCTCAGCTCCATCAGGATAACTGCCTTGTGCCTCTGCTCTCCTCTGGCATCTGGAAAGCAGTGGTTGGAGCTGACTGACAACATGATAAACATGTGCTCTAAAACTGCACGAGTGCTGGGCTTTGTCTTAACATTTTAGTTCATTTCTCTTGCTCACATTCCAATTTGTAATTACTATTATTTTTTTAAAATACTGTGAGTTTTAGTTAATTCTGTAGATCTGCATTCTGTACCTTGTGCCCAGGTGATAAAGATTCTTCACCACATATAGAGTAGCTATGAGGAACATCTTTGTGATTTTTTTCTTTTTCTTTTTTTTGTTAAGAGGAGATTTATCCTAACACTGTTTTCCTCGGTACTCCTGCTGTTACCACTTCTATTGCCCAAGGAAATGTTTCTACCTCAAATCCCTCTGCTTCCACAGTCTATGCACAGACTGTGAATATAGGCCATAGGTCACACTTCGGAGAAAACAGGAAGGTGGAGGGAAAAGGAAAAGTTACAGGTCTCAAAAAGAGGGTGAACTTTGATGGCTTTTTACATGAAGCAGCTCAGGTTGGGGATTCTTACAGCCTCCTTGGTCATACCATTCTGGCTCTGTAAAGTCAGAAGAAAGAGCTAAAACAAGGAGACAGGAGATGGATTTTATATATATATATATAAGTAAAAATACTGTCAAGTATCTTGAGAATTTTATCTATCAGCAACTTATCAACAAAGAGAATAAGACTTTTCATGAGAAAATTTATTTTCACATTGGGTATTTTGTAGTCAGCTTGTGAAGACCAAATGTTAAAGTATTTGCCTAGACGTTGCAAATCTAGCTTGTTTAACAGGAAAGCACAACACTTAAAATAAGTACAAAGAAGTAATGCATGGTTAATAAACACTTGAAATTCAGACTTCGTAACATTTAGCAACGCTACAGCAATAGTTTAGGTTAGGCTGGTATTTTTTGTAAGTTAGCATGACTTGCAGAAACATTCTGATAAGGCATGGGTTTTTAATCTTCAGTTTCTTTCATACTAAATTAAACAGCTTAAAGACCTATATAAAATCCACTCCTGCAATTCAGTGTTATTAGCATGAGAACAATTTTTCACTTTTAAATTTTACTTTTTGGCTTTTCTTGCAAATGTCATCCAAACCTCATTGATGTCACTAGAAATACTTTGCTTATTTATAGCAGGTATTTGGTTCCCAAATATAGTGGGTTTAATTCCTTTGCATGAATTAAGTATTTGGACAGGAGCACAAATGACTGTATTCTCTTGTAGCTAGGGGAATGCAGTGATTTGGTTGGGGGTGTCTCACAAGTCTAAGGTGATTTTCCTGAGTCAAACAGTGGTATTGGCACATAGGTGCTCTTTCTACATAAGGACTAATTTTTCCATACAACTTTAAATGGTTTTACTCTCAAAGAGTTGGCACAGGCTTGGATCACAAAACCCAATAATGGAGTAACTGGAGCTTTCACTCATGAGATGGGAGATGTGGACTGACATCACAGAAAGGGAAGGGATCTCAAGTGAATACTATAATGCTGTTTGATAAAATGAGAAGAAGAACCCTACCATGCTTCATAGTGCTGGGCTAGACTAAATAAATTCCCAAGTCCTCTTTAGAAATACATAGGAAGCCAGGGCTTTCAATTTTCTACAGAATGTTTCAGCAGAAAACACAAATTTTGTCAGTCTTCCAGAAGAAGACTGACAAAACTACCATTATGACACCCTGAATTTTTCTGTAGACAAAGTCCAGTGATCATTCCATCTTTTCTTTGTGTATTTAAATGTATATGTCCTCTTCTGAACATCTTAACCCAAAATTTACCAATAGGTCTGTATGGTCTGAATTAATACATGAAAGGGTTGATTAGTGAATATCTGGACTAAATATGCAAATTACAAAGTTTTCTTTGAGTCTTTATATGAGAAGATGTTTTAGAAACTTTATCAGTGTCAACATGTCAGACTGCATTTCTCTGTGAAATCTTGAAACTGCTCTTTCATCTATGTTGTAAACACATCAACAAGTATGTAGAATGTCTTGACTTTGAAATGCTGTCACCTACTTTCTGTATCGTTGTCAGTAGTCAGCTTGTTATAAAAGTGTTTCATATCTAACTCTGTTTCTTTTGGTAGTGTGTCAACATACTGCCTTTTTCAGCTGTGCTCCTTGCTGCCTCTTCCATTTTTATCAAAAATTCCGTGTGACAGAAGTTTTTCTTTGCAACATGTTGATCTCTCAGGTTCTCCACTGTCACCAAAGCAGTTGTGCTACTTTGAGGATAAGCTGAGTCTGTGTAAACCATCTTCAGTGTTTTGTGCCAAAGTGCAGTGGGATTTTGTACTCAAATGTTTTTGTGATGATAAGTCCCCAAGCTTCAGTCATTGTCTTTACTTCATAATTTGGAAGTTTCCCAGAATGTGTTCTGTTTAGTACTGTGCCTACTCCTGAGATGCTCAGCTGTTCGGAGTCCACAGTTTGCTTGGAACAAACCCAACTGGTGATGGACAAGTTCTTAAATGTGAGTGCACTCAAACATTCTATTTTGCCATTTCTCATATAATTTTTTGTTTTGTTTGGGGTTTGTTTTCAGAACATATCAAGAACAATTGCCTCAAGTGCCCCAACTGGAATCTGAACATCTGTATTTAGTTACTGCATTCCAAAATATAAGACACTTGCTACTTTAAAATTTTGAATTACCCTATTTCACAAGGATTTTCAGTTCCAAAATACAATGCTGCTGGAGTTTAGAGTGATAGAAATTTGGTTGAGTTGGAAAAAAAAAATACTCTGTTCAAATGCCTTTGAGACTTGTGCATGAAGGGCAGTGAGCCCATGGACTGTGATGAAGTACTGAACAGATAACTTAACCATAGAATCCTTTAGCTTGGAAAAGACTTTTGGTATCATCAAGTCCAACTGTTAACTCAGTATTGCCAAGTCCACCACTAAACCACATCCCACAGAACCATGTTTGCAGACATTTTAAATCCCCCCACAGATGGTCACTCCACCACTTCCCTGGGCAGCCTGTTTCAGTGCCTGATAACCCTTCCCATGAAGAATATCCAGTCTGCATCCTGCCTGGTGCAGCTTGAGGCCATTTCTTCTTATCCTGGTATCAGATACTTGTGTCATTCTTGTGTGTTGCATCTTGCTGCATCTACAAGAGTACTGTTTCAAAGGTCAAGTCAGGTGTTCCTACATCATTTTGTTTCCAGTGCTGTAAAACAATTTCTTGGTATCTGATGTGAGTCAGGAGGATTGGCTTGTGTCCACTCCATAATCTGCAAGGATGCACAATACTTCTGCGCTTGTACTTTCTGTTGTGTGTTACTTGCACTGCAATAATATCCCAGTGATCTCAGGACTAGACCACCTTGTCTTGTACCTGTGTACAAGACACACAGTTTTGCACTTAACTTTCTTATGATCTATCAGTAAATATATTATCAAGCACTGAATTAGTAAATTTAAAATCATAAGGCTTAAGGCAATGATCATAAAAGTTGAAACAGGGAGAAAATACAAACTTGAAGAATGTATGCTTTCTACCTTAATTCAAGGAGAGTAAACTTCATTTTTGAAGAAAGATCAGTGCATGAACTTGTTTCCTCCTCTATCAGTATAGATCACATTCCTGATAACTAACATATCATAAAGAAACATTTTCTAGTTATGGTATGTTTCAAAACCAGGTTGACATGAACCAGAGATCAAACAAAATCTGTATACACGGACCTACTTTGAAAGAGCGAAGGATCTGTAGGGTGTTCAGATCATATAGTCTGCAGAAATTTAATTGGCATATTGTTGCTGTTTAACTTAAAATGCACAGCATAGCTACGGTATGGAAGATTATTAGAAATAACTGAGTAAGTAGGCTGTCATTCTAAGAAAGACAGTTTCAAATTAACAGAATTATCTTTGGAATACATGTGTGTCAGCCCTGACTACATCAAGCTGTTAATCCTACTGGCTGGACCCCCCACACTTTGCATATGGATCACACTGCTGCTTCAAACAATGTGGTTGAGTTGTTTTATTCCACCTTAATCAGTATAAATTTAAAAGTTAGGATGTGACCAGGGAAGGCAGAGAGTGAAGAAAGATTAAGTTTCCTAGAAATCTTTGGATGAGCATTTCAAAGAGAACAGTACCTAATTTTTTTTTTTTAATTTTAATTTTTTTTTCCCCAAACAAAATGGAGCGGACACATAGCCAAGAAAATAAATTCCCTTGGGGAGGAATCAGACACATAGTTGGTAAATGGCTGTAGTATCATGGTTCCCTCAAATCACTGTTTGCCAGAATAATAAACCACATTTGAAAAAATAGAAACTTTCTTGGTGAATAAAAATGCTATGTGTAAAACAAAATGTATTCTAAAAATTGATCATATATCAGACTCGTATTTTGAAAATTCACAAATTTTCATCTGTTCCTTGACTACAGACAAATATTTATTCTTTACAAAAGAAAAACTTATTCTAGGATAATAATCTATAGATTTCCTAGTACACTTATCTATTTAAAGGAAGAACTCTTAAAAAGTGTTACTTTTCAGGAATTCTAAATATTTTTTTAATTATAGAATTATAATTTCCAATCCAAAGCAAGAAATCTTGCTGACAGGAAACATTTTCAAAGGGCATGAACCATTAGATGATCTGGAATCCAGATGTTAGCTGTATAGCTGCAGGCAGAATTGATTAATAATAATTTAAAACAAAAAGGTAAAAAATAAGAGCATTTGTTGTATTTCTGTTGAGAGCTGACTTCAACAAAATAGTTCTAGGTTAAAAAAATCTATTCCATCCCTACCTTTAAAAAAGTATATTGTTGGAATTGACAAGATGAAAATAGCCAGATATTTTCCAAAACAGGGGTTGCAGATGTAACTTTCAGGTTTGTCATCTGTGCAAAAGCAGACTCCATGGACATTTTTCAATGAGAAATTGAGAGAATTTTGTTTCATTTTTAAGGGAAGTAGCAACGACTTGACTCCTAGGCGGTGCACTGCAAAAGGACACTACAGCATTATTATAATTTTATTTATTTCTGTGTATGTCTTATTTCATCAGCTGAGCATTTGAATTAGATATACAGGAATTGTAAAGTATAAGGTATGTGAACTATTAAGCCTATACTCAATATGATATCCCCTTTGTCTATGTGCAAAACTCCTAATGTCCCTAATTAGTGTAAGACATAAATGCTTGTACGTGACAAGATTTATTCAGGGTGGGGTTGTACATGTGGAATGTGTTTGTTTTGTTAATTTGAAGCATGAGCCTAATACTATACCTAATGAAAATAGTTCTTGGTTAGTCTATAACTGAGGGTTAACTTTAAAACTGTTTTAAAAAAAAAGTGTTTGGGTAAGATATTTAAAAAGGAAACAAATGTACAAAATTACAGAAAAGAACATTTTCTTCACCTCACCATGAAAAAAAACAATAGCGCTGAAAACATTTTGGTTTAGCCGCATAAAAGCGCAAGTTGAGGAGCCGAGCTTGCGGGGAGCGGCAGTGCCCGGGAGCGGCAGTGCCCGGGAGCGGCAGTGCCCGGGAGCGGCAGTGCCCGGCAGCGGCAGTGCCCGGCAGCGGCAGTGCCCGGGAGCCGCGCTGGGCTCTGCCGAGAGCCGGCCCTGCCAGCGCTCCGAGCCACTCCAGCCTCCACACATCCCTTTATTCACCTGCTTCAAGTTTTTGTTTGCGACCCGCATTTGTAAATCCTAGGTTTTAAAATGTTGGTGAAAATCCACCAAAGCCGGCATGATAAAATGGAAGGAACCCCACTTTTCCTCACCTAACTAGGTAACTTCATTTTTGCTGTATTTTTGTCTTTTGTTTTACTGGAAAAGGTTGCAGGTGCAAATATTCTCTAATTATTGAGTTTTACAATTTAATAAATTAATGATTGGAACCACCTCAAGCACTGATAAAAGTCATGCAGTTCAGGGGTTGCTGTGATTCCATGCCTCTCCCAGTGATTTCTGCCGTGACGATGGGTGCTTTTCAGAGACCAGTGGCTTTGTCTTGTCTCTGAAATTGTGGCTAAGGCTCAACAAAGGAAACTGAGAGAAGTCACCACTGATTGTGAGCTCACATCTTCCTACTTTTCTACACTTAATTTGTTCAGTTTGTAAGTTCTGGAGAAAACTGAATGTTCTAACAGCTCTGTATTTAGCAAGAATGAGAATTATTCTGTTCTCATATGGATCACTGACCAATGTCTGGTGCTCATGATTTTCTAGTTGCGTTGCTCCAGAACATGCAAGTTTATGACTTAGCATGTGATCTCCATGAGCTGGAAAGACTCAAAACATATGGCAGATCATATGTTAGGCTTGGGGAAAATCAAAAATTAAACTGTCTCAGAGCAGTTGAGAGACTGCTTTGCTATATATTTTATGTGATTTGTGTGTGTGTTGAGGGAGATGGCACCTAGGGAAAGGAATCGAAGAAAAAAAGAGCTTTAAAAAATGAACTGTTTGTATTACGGCTTTAAACATTAAAGTCTGGTCAGCTAAAAGCAGATGTTGTGAACTAAGATGGAAACTTGCCTGAGGCCAGAATCAAAGAAGGCATTCTCTAATAGTAAGAAGGAAAAATGCTTTCTGGTTTCAGAATTTATTGTAAGCAAAAAAAAGAGTGCTTACTGCATGCTTATGCACAAACACTTTCCCACTTTTATTCAGATTACTGAATAAGATTGATGGCTTCAGAATCTAATTTCAGACAATGGGTTCGTTATCAATCCTGATTGTATGCTAAGCTCCTTATAAAGTCTTTTGTTATTCCGTGCTGGCCAAGATCCTGTCATGTTGGAAGCAGGAATGAAGGGCTTTTCACCTTTGGCTGTCTGCCCAGTAATTAGGTGGGGAAGTGGGTTAAAGCATCTAAACGTGTGGTATAAAATTTGGAATATTGTAATATGATGCAATTCTGATGCAAGTCTTTTAAAAGGAAGAATAAACAAAGACATGAATATACACTGGATAGTAAAAATGAACATAATATTTCTTGCATTGACCTGGGTCTTAATTGACCTGGGCTTGCACAACTTGAGTGAACACACATTAAGTAAATATATACACAATGTCTAAGAATTTGAAATGGAAGTTAAAAATTAATATTTTCAAGAAAGAAAAACATAAAAGTTGATTAAATAAAAATTATTTATGTTAAAATCAATCAATATTTGAGAAAATATTCCCCTTTTCATCTATTTATGTATGAGGAAATACATATTTACAGTAGCTGCCTCAATAGTATTTGTTAAATGTCATGAAGCTTAAAATTTAGACTTTCTTAGACAGTTGTGCCATTTACTGAAAATTTCCTAGTTCAAAAGCTATGCTCTAATGGCAAGTCCAGAATTTTAGGTTGCAGTATTTCAGGGAGGAGCGGGGTAAGTGACCTAATTCTGCATTTTACAAATACTTTGTCATATTGTTTCAATTCATACAACTTGAAGAATTTTGTTGTACCGCTTGAACAGCAAGGGAAAAAACCTTATTATTTTCAAAAATCCACTAAAAGGATCAATATTTTTCCTATCTTTATTTCTTCCTGCAGGAATAAGTTTCCTAACTGAGTTGTATGGTTCAGGAATCAGCTGCCTTTTCCAATTTACATCAGGGTTGAAGTGAGTAAGGACTTCTCAAGAGAGTAATTCCCAATAAATCCATGCTTGGACAAGCTCTAAATCCAGCACCACTGGAGTGTCTGCACATTCCTCTCTGGCAGTTTTTATGAGGAATTTAGGCCAATTCTTTCCCATTCGAGGATCTCCGAGCAGGGGCTTTGTCAGGCGCTGCTCCCGGGCCGCCTCTCAGAGGGCAGGCAGCGGGCCTGAGGCGGCCCGCGCCCTCCATTTCGCTTCGGCGGGAGCGCCGAGCCCCGGGGCGGTGCGGGAGCCCCTGAGGGGAGCCCCTGAGGGCGCGCACAGTGCGGGACGGGCACGGCCGCCATCGCCGCTTCCCGCCGGCCCCGCTGAGGCGGCTCCAGCGCGGCCCCCGCGCCGCCGCCATTTTGCGCGGGAGAAGCGGCGGGAGGCGCTGTTGGAGAGGCGGGAGCCGCGGCGTTCGCGTTCCGCCGTGCAGGGAGCGGCAGCCCGGCCCTGAGGGCCTCGGGCCTCGCAGGGCCCGGGGAGCCGCGCAGTGAGCCGCGGCACCGGGCAGTTGCGGTTTGTTTGGGTCAGCACCCTTGAAGGTATTTCGCGCGGGAGAAGCGGCGGGAGGCGCTGTTGGTGAGGCGGGAGCCGCGGCGTTCGCGTTCCGCGGTGCCGGGAGCGGCAGCCCGGCCCTGAGGGCCTCGGGCCTCGCAGGGCCCGGGGAGCCGCGCAGTGAGCCGCGGCACCGGGCAGTTGCGGTTTGTTTGGGTCAGCACCCTTGAAGGTTGTGACCTTCGCTTTGGGCCCCTGGAGAGAGCACTGTGGTGGAATAAGTGTTCTGAGGAAAGGATTTGTTTTAGGAGGAAGGTGAAAAGTAAAGTGGCTTCAAAACGGAGCAAATTCCCTCGCGGCCTGCAGTGTTTGCAGTAAGGTGTTTGTTAAAGCAGGTATATAAGAGAGGTCTTTGCTCTGGGATTTGGCAAACACCTCTCGGTAAATGTGATTCAGTGGTCGGTGCTGCTCCTGCGAGCACCTGCTCCCTCACTCTGCCCTGTGGAATATGCATTTTCCCTGTGCAATCCAAGAGCGTGTGGAAACACGCTTTGTTTCCGGGCCATCTTGGAATCGTTCTCGGCTCCTCCCAGCACTCCTACACCCGCCTTTTTTTTGCTTCCTTCTTTTTCTTTAAAAGTCTGAGAGACTTTTCACTGTTTCCTAGGTGGAACAGGTGGGTGAATGCAGAGCTGCATAAAGGTGTGTGGGTTTTTTTAGATTTCCAGTCTTGTACAATGACCACTATATCTCCTGTTATTTTTATTTACATTATCAAGCAATTGGGATTAATAGAGCTGGCCTATTAATCTAAGGAAAAAATTACACATAGAGAACAGAGCAGGGGCCCGGGAGATCAAACATTGTGCATAATAAAGGCTGCTCGAGAATGGGAATCATAAATCCAGACTATTTAAATGGAAGTAGCATAATCACATTTGCTGATTCCCCTCCTGAGGTGGGAAAACCATTTCATACTGGTGTGCAGTATTTGCAGCTCCTTGTAGCTGATGGAGCAGTGGTTATTCACTTGGCTAGGCACTAACAGATTATTACTACTTCAATGGCATCTTGATTTGTGCTCCTCACAGGTACTTAATGCTGCCAATACTGATACCAAGCCTGAGAGTTCTTGCTTGAGATTACTGACACTAAAAACATGGAGGTGAAAATAAACACCTTTGTTAGATTTATCAGCGTGATTTCTAAATTCTGTTTTTATTAATATGAAAGGGAAAGTGGCAAAACTGGCAGTGGGGGAGTGGCAGAAATTGGCATATGTGGTACTGCAGACTTACAGTGTGTAAAAGGGGCATTGACAGATTTTTTGTTTGAAGTCTTCACTGTGGTCACAGATAATTTTGATCACATGCTCTATATTCTGGTATTATGAAATGTTTTCCTTTATTTCATTTGAAACCCCTCTCTGGAATATTTGGAGGTTTACAGATTCTGTGAAAAAAAAGTACTTTTAAATTTTTTGATTCACAGCTGACAGTCAATAGTAATTAAGGAAATCTGAAGCCTATTTGCAAAGCACTCTTAAAGATCCTTTAAATATATTACTAATGAGATGCTGGAGTACAAAAGAAGCCTCACCTTTGGTTTTATCTCTGTAGATAAAGAAGAAAGGTTTGCTTTGTTATTTTACCTCCAGAGTTGGCCTTTATTGAACTTTACAAACTTAATTTGTATTTTACCATTTGTTTCAGTGAGTCTCAGGTTGTTGACTCATTAAATCATCTGTGTGGTATTCTTTTAGTAAGATCTTTGCTTTTTAAAGTTGTCCTCAAGCGAAATTAAGAGCTGTAAAACTTTTCAACAGAAAGGCATAAAGAAACATTTATAATGCCTACAGATGGTGCTAAATGAAAACCACTGAAATTAGCTGGAGTATTTTTAATACTGATGTATACAATAAATAATTTGGAAATAATCTCTGGTCTTGATGTTTCAGAACAAACCTGCTAACAACTTTAAGGTGGTGGACCCATACTCCAATTATCCAGGTAGGCAATTTGCATGTATGTTTAAAAAAGTCTAATTTGCTTGTAAATTAAAATAATTTTTGGGGTAGCAGTATAACTTCACTTTTTTAGATAACAGTATAATTTTGTTTTGCAAAAACTTGAGAGACTGTGATCTTAACAAAACAATTGGGAAAAAAAATATTGGCTGCAGTTGTATAAAATAATCACAGAATAAACTGAGTTGGAAGGGACTCAAGGATCATTGAGTCCAACTCCTGGCCCTGCACAGGACACCCCAAGAGTCACAGCCTGTGCCTGAGAGCATTGGCCAAACACTTCTGGAGCTCTGTCAGGCTGCTGCTGTGACCACTGCCCTGGGGAGCTGTTCCTGTGCCCAAACACCCTCGGGGGAAGAACCCTTCTCCAATGTCCATCCTAAACCACCCCGATGCAATTTCAGGCCACCCTCTTGGGTCCTGTCACTGGTCACTGCAGAGAAGGGATCAGTGCCTGCCCATCTCTTCCCCTCATGAGGAAGTTGCAGAATGTGGTGTATCCCCTCAGTCTCCTCTTCTCTAGACTGAATTTTAGCATTGTTCTTAGAATTTAAAAACTTTATCATAAACTTTATCTGGATCTTCATTCCTACCCACTTTTTCTTCCCAAATATGTTGTGATAGTAAAGGTTGCTTCACGTGCTGCCCTGTAAGGCTTTTTTAGCAGTGGGAACCATATTTTATCAGGAGAGAGAACCTCTGTTTGAAGAATGATTAAGAATGCAGTCAAGAGCTCTAAAAGAAAACAATATAGAAATTAAATGTTGGCACTTAGAATAAACTTTGTATTGCTTTAGTCAGGTTCAAGTCTAGTTCAGTTTTACATTTTCTTGTGCTGCCCATTGCAGACTAAGAGACTTCACATTTGATCTAAAAATGTTCAACTCTGCAGACATGGTCTTTTCACTGGATAATTTATTTTATGAAAAACCAGATACGGGACAAAGGTAAATCTTTATTATTAGATATATATCATTGTTTTCCAAACAGAATCATTTTGCAGCAGTGTTTTTTCTTATGACTCACTTTTTCATCCACTGATAGAAAGGTGGGGCTAGAAATTTCTGGTTCCATAACCCATACTTTGAAATGTTTCTCCAAGCACATTCAATGATGCAGGTGTATCTTAGGGCTATAAGTAATAAAGGTTAGCAGAAGTTAGGTTATTTATGGCTAGTGATTTTGAGCTAATTGTTGTGGAGGGTGCTTAAAAATGCTTTTACCTCACATTTGTGTGTTAAAAATAGGTGTCTGGAAAATGAAGATCATAAGACGTGGTTTATTGCACCTGCTCCAGCTATTGCTGAAATTCCAGCTGCAGAGGAGTTACAGAGGGAGCTGGAAAAAAACTCAGCTAACACTCATATGGGTAAAGTATCAGAGAATTGAATCACAGAATCATTGCAACAATTGGAAAAGATGTTTAGGATGACCAAATCCACCCATAAACCTAACACTGCAAAGTCCAACTAGTGTCAGACAGTGTCAAATATTACTTGATATTAAATTACTCAACAAATCATTAGTGTGACAGATTATTCCTCTTTTGCTGTGAAATGGGAAATATTCTAGGTATGCAAGTAGAGACAGAGAAGGTATTTGAGTTGAGAATTATGATGTTAGATGTGCCAGGAACATAGCAGTCCTCTTTAGGCATAAACATGCCACAGATGTAGTGTGCAGAAGTGTGCAAGGTAAGAAGTATAATCAAAATTTCAGTTACTGCACATTATTTCACAAAACATTGTAGCACAGTGGGAAGTGGCTGTAAGAGCATAATACTGTCACATGGATCTGATGGCCTGTCTGCCACCCAAGGAACAGAGTTTATATGAAACTTACTTTTTACTTCCCCTTTTTAGGGCTTTAATCAAATTGTTCAGGCAGCCAAATTTGAATCTGGGCATTAATTGCTGCTAAGTGGCATATTCCTAGACATTCAGGATTATCTTAAGGATATTTATTTTAAAGAATGTCATTGCTTTGTCTCTGTCAATTAGATTTATGCATTTCTTAGCTGCTGTGCTGATTTATAATATTGTCTATTTAGAAATTATAATAAAACAGAAGGTGTGGTTTTTTCTGCTTTATACAAGAATAATTCCATTAAGAGCTACTTATTCAAATAAGCTTTTTTGATGTTTGTAGAATTAGAACTGTTGGGATTATGTCACAAACCAGGCATTATAATTTTGAGTTTCTAGATGGGTAAGATTGAAATTAAGACAGCAAAATAGAGCTGTTTTGTTATCTTGTTGCATTTAGTTGCTTATTTCTGTTGGTGCCTCTCCCTTCCTGTTGCCAACAGCTGTGCTTGTTGATCTGGTCAGCCAGGTCAGGACACTGATTCTACTGAGAATTAACCCTGCAAAATATGATAATTAACCAGGCAGGTTATGGAACCAGCCTGTCACCACCATCAGTTCCAGTTCTGACTGTTGAGATTGCAGTGTTTATCTCAGCTGTTTGTAGCAGGAACTTCAGGCTTGGTTATTGTGTCATTTTTTTAGAAGACCATCTTTATTCTGGGACAGGGTGAAGAGTTCTGTCATATAAACTATTTTGTGGTTCTGAAGAATAGTTTTTATCCTTTACTTTGCATAGGGAGGAAAGAAAGGGACCTTGTTTTTATAATTTTTAAATTGATAATGCATGCATTACATTCATTAGCATAAGTCATAAAATACACACTAAAGTTCTTGCAATAAGGTAGAAATATCAGTTTGTATAATAGATGTGAATTTGGCTGATTCTATGTGAAAGATACTTGATTAAATGACTGTGAATAAGAATATAAATATTAATGAAATAATAATTTATAGTTTCTGTAGGAGGAAGAAAGCATGAGAAGTTTATACAACAATGTAAGAGTAACACAGACAAAGTAGAAGAAAAATCATCAGCACCTGTTCATTTTGGCATAGCCCCTGAAAAAGAAGTCCTACAACTGAGTCTAGGAGAAAGAGATAAATATAGTTTTCAGCGTGAAAATCTGAAAGTGGCTTCATCTTTTCTCTCCTTTGATGAAAATAAATCTAAAAGAGTGATAGATTTTTCTCAGCAACCGCAAAATAAAGCATTAAGTGAAAACAGTGATGATGAGAGTGTGCATTCAACATTAAGAAAAAGGTATGTGTCTAGTCAACTCAGTTTACCACTGTCAGAATCATATTATTATTTTAGATAAATCTGTTGAACACAGAGTTTGGGATCCTTCAATTGAAGGTACTTTAGCAGGCTCCAGATGCTTATTCTTTCAGTATAAGGAAAAAAAATGTTTCTTTTTGGCAGTATTTCAGTGCTTTAATTAAATCTGAGTCCTGAGCTCAGCCTCATTCATGAGAAAAGTAAGCATTAGTTTGTTGCTTAAATTTTATAGAAATGTTTAGATAACAAAGCTTTTGGAAAATACTGCTCTGAATTCTTTATCTGCATGGTAACAAGGAAGAAGGCTGAGATCATTTGCTTTTCTGAGCAGAGGTCAGCTAGTCAGGAACACCTTGAGCAGTTCTCAGGGTGATTTCAGTGGTGCCTGGGAGGAGAGATTTTATCAATAAAGTGCTTTTCTGTGTCCAGCTCCTCCCATTCCTCAGAACCTGGATATCTCTATTGCTTTTAATGATGCAGAAACTCAGAATTAATCTGCTATTAGGAGTCAGAGCCCATCTGGACAAGCAATTTATTCTTTCTGGAATGAAAATGAAGTAAAAATGTATGTTGAAAGGAGTCTTTAGGTCAGATTACATTACATTAGATACGATTTTACTATTTATCTTACTAGTTCTAATAATAGCTTGCCAATGCAAATCTATATCTAGTATTTTTCAAATATTAGATAAACTGTAACATGACAACAAGCTAATGAAAATTCTGGATCTTTTGCAGCTTATTTAAAAAGTCTGGCAGTGTGCATAAAAATACAGAATTTAAAGGTGGTTCTGTTGATGTGAAAGAAATTGGTACTTACTTAAATACAAGTGAAAACATGAAAGAAGTGACAAAAGAAGGTTTTTTGAGAAATAATCATCATGCTCCAATAACTAAAGACTCAGATTTTACTTTGCATAGGGTAAATAATGAGGAGATTGTGTCTGAAAATGGAATTAAAATTCAATCACTTTCTAATGCTTCAGAGATTCTGGATATCACAGGTAATTATTTTTATTCTATTTCAAGAAAAACAGTCCATTGTCTGTCTTTGGTATATAATAATAAAGAGTATCCAAGATCTGAGGTAGAGTGAAGAACATTTCCCACCAGCTCAAGGTGAGATAATTGGATAAAATTGATAGAATGTATTGCAGTCCTGTGGTATTTAATTGCATTGTTGTTTAATATGAACTGGCTAAACAATTTATGAAGAAGATTCACATTTTCGGAAGTGCTAAGTCATGTAAACCTGTTTGAAAATGTCATTTCACATCCCCTCAGCAATTTGAAAAAAAACAGACTTGTCCCTTTGTGTGTAAAGAGTTTCATCTTCATTTGAAAAGGGAAATTGAAAATTAAATATTTATTTGTGGTGTGGCTCATATGTATATCTTTGTAGAAATATATTTTAAGTAGGTGATACCTAGAAAATGGAGGGAAGTGGTGAGATTTTGATGAAATTATAAAATATGTGCTTTGGAAATAATTTTTGGCCTTTATAACTTTTAAGTAAGTGCCATTTATTTCTAGATTTTAAACTTTTTGGGACATGACACATCTGTGGAATGTACCTTGTGTGCCTGACCACTACAGAAATATGGAGTAGAAAATTAGTTCTAGCAGAAAAATATAGGGCAGAGGGGTGGCTTAGGATGGGATTTGGAAGCAGGTCAGGAATGAAAAGCGAGATTCCTGTCTGATTGCTTTATGAGCAGTGGAGATCAGTTTGTGCGTGAGGGGACAGCAGTGGATCCCATTCACTGTGCCTTCAGCAAGGGTTCTCATACCACAGAGTGGTTGAGAAACCTCCTCCACAGCACTCTGGTACCCACGCAGGGCACGAGGAGTGGATCAGCAGCTGGCTGGGCTCAGAGGGTGCTGGTGAACTGGTCGCACTGCCCACGTGCCAGCAGCAAGGGCAGGACTGCAGGGTGTGCTCTGCAGGAGGGGGCTGACAGCAGTCTCATCACATTCAGCAGGAACAAGTCCACAGTCGTGCCCCAGGGAAAGAGAAGAACCCCTGGGTTCCTCTGGGATGGTTTGACTGAGGGCAGCTCGTGTGAAAGTGCCCAGGGCCTGGCGAGCAGCTTGCTGATTGGAGTGAGCAGTGTGTGCCAGCAGTAACAAAGGCCACCAGCATCCTGGGCTTTGTTAACAAAGCTAGGAAGTTAGAAAAGTGATTATCCCTCTCTTGGCATTTTTGAGACCACAGCTAGATACTGCATCAAGTTCTTGTCTCTGGTACATGAAAGACACCCTTAAACTGGAGTGAGTTCATGAAAGGGCCACCACTGTGGCTTTTTAAATAATGAGCTAGTGACCTCCCTGTCCTATCCCATCTCCTTTCTATCACCTGGACCTTGTTGCAGCCTTGAGGCTCATTTCAGAACACACAGCTTGGGGTTAGGAAGACACTTTTCATGGTTATTGGTTGAAAATGAATCTTATTTTATAAATTTAGTACTATTTTTACTTTAGGAACTACAGGAAGAAAATTGGAAATTTTGAGGGCTGTTACAGAAATACGTATCCTTGTATTTGCTGGATCTGGTTTTCCTGATTTTATTACAGTACTTTTATATTTGCAAAATTATAGTGTTTGATTTGTAGCCATAGAAATTAATGCATTACATTATAAATAGTTTCAATTTGTAGCATAATGCTGGGAATCAAATGTTCAAGAGGTGTTTATCCTTTTGACTTCCAAAGCAAGAATGAAAATAAGACAACTTGTACATCATTCATTCCTAAGAAAGCTTGGTCTTATTTCAAATGTTCAAATTTTATCCTCAAAACTTTCTTTTTAAAATATAAAATGTAAAATTCTAATTTGCATACTGTATATTTCAGACATTTTCTATACAAACACACATATACACATATATCTCCATAAACTTTATTTAAAGGAAAAATGAATTATTATTTAGGCTTATTAGGAAAATTGTATCTTACTTTTTGTTCCATTTTCTTAGAAGAAAATTAGCTTAACCAACTCCTTATTGGTCTGTACCTATGTTGTAGTGTGCCTATACTGTATTTCCATTCTTTGAGCAGATTTTACCATAATTTTCTTTCTTCTTGGCCCTGCCTTGAACATGAAATAAAATCAAACATTCATCTATATTTATCAGACTTCTGGGTTTTTACACACTCTTTTCAATACTTTGTTTCTAGGAACCTGTTAAATGGTAGGTTAAATGTCAGGAGGAGGAAATGTCTACATTTAGGCACCTTGAATTCATGTAACTAGCTTTAAAAAGTCACAGTGAAAAAAATGATTAAGGATTCCATTGTTGTGAATTTACCAATTAAGGATCATTAATTATTTGTAGTTTAAAAAGAAATAACTTATTTAGAGGAGGGATTTCAAATAAGTAATTTTTTAAAACTCCTTTTTTTCTTTATTCTAATGTTATTTGTTTTACTTTACCCATTTTTAACCGCTTTTATTTCTTGCTTTACTCCTGTATCTTTTCCTTTGTAGTCATTCAATGTGACATGGACCTGAGGCCTTGGCAGTTCATTGCTCTGTTGCTGTGGGTGTCACACCTGCCTGTGCTCACCCTCAGCCCGAGGAGATGCTCACAGTCAGGCTGCTCGTGTGGCTGCTCTGCAAGTCCAGACAGGGATCAGCTCTCTTCTCTGGAGCTGGAACCTAACAATGCTCCCTTTTCATCTCCTGCATGTTTTAGATTAGAATGTTGTCTGAAGAATGTGCATTATTGGCAACTGAAAAATATATTTAAAACCATTTACAAAGTGATCATAGGTGAATTTGTTGCTATTGTTATGTCTGGGCATACAGTATTATGTTAAATAATTTGTATTAGTTGTATTACGAATATTATGTGACCACCGACACCTTAGATAGGCTAACAGCAGACTTCTGCTGGTTCATGTATCTGGTTTGTCCTTTGCAGCTTCACATTCCATAATTGTCTGCCATGCCATGAAGCCTATGCCAGGGAGGAGGTTCTTGATTATTGGAATAATCCTGAGACCTCTCAAATAGGTTGTGGTTTTTCCAGTGATACAGAATATATGGCACACCAAGAATCTGAAACTACTGAATCATTTAATAGGTTACTTTTGGTAACTTTTTACAAGCCTGTGTAATATTGTGGTATGTTTTAAGTTTGCATTTGGATTGCAAGAACAAGATGCATTTATATTCCTACAATTTTATAATTTATCCTCTAGTATTTTAAATTCCTTAATGCTCTCAAGCAACCCAATTTAGAAGTATTTTTAAGGAGTTCCCATATTTTAACTATGCACAGTCAAAAGCTTTGGATGATGTAAGTATGGAACATAAACTGCAGCTGCAAGTAGTACTTTGTAGATAAGTTTAATTGGGACTTTGATATTCAGAACATAAAAGGGATTAGAAAACTGTAATATATCTAGAACCTCTTCCTGTTTATCAGGGTTGTGCTTAGCTGGGAGAAGAGACCAGAAGAACTTTGAAAAGTGTTTTTCTCGATTTAAAATATGTTTATGTTAAGATGAGAATTATAGTTATGCAGACAGATTGGTAATATATTTGCAAGGAGGAGGAAGGGTGGGTGAGTGAGTGACATGGGTGAGTGGCGCTGCAGAGGAGGAAGCAGGGAAGACAATCTTGTCAAAGGAAAATGAGGGAGCTTCACAGGGACACACTTGGCTTGTAAGATGGTGGAGGATAAAATGTGTGGAAAGGAAATACAGTTATGCAAACCTTTCATTTGTCATTATTGAAAACTTAACAGGACTTGGCAATTCTTTCCTAGCTTTTATATACAGATAGGAACTTTGTGATTTGTGCTCCAACTGGCTCTGGAAAGACTGTAATGTTCGAACTAGCTATTACCAGATTACTCATGGAAGCCCCACTGCCTTGGTTAAATATTAAAGTTGTTTACAGTAAGTATTATGCAGCTCGAAACATTCTGGTGACAGAACAGAAAATGTCATTCTGGGGATGCAGAGATCTGGTGTAAGTCCAGGAATAATACTGAGATGAAATACATTAAGATACTGCAACCTGCTTCATTCTTTAAAAAGTTGATTTAGTGTTTATTTGTGGTACCATTGTAACTATTATTAGTGTTTAACAGCACTGTGTAGTTGTAGTGTTCAGCATTGCCTATACAAATAAAAATTAGAAAATCCTGTAGAAGTTTGTCCTCCAAGAAGGCAAGATGTACACAAAAAGGTAAGGAGGAAGCAAAGGAAACTAAAATAAATTCTTAGTGCCAGCCAGAAACCATGCACTATCTTTTGTATGGCTGGCTGTTGCTCTGAGATGAGGATCACATTTTCCAGTATTCACTTACCTGGCAAAGTTTCCTGCTGTTTTCTGGATACTACCTCAGAGGCACCAGAACTGTGATCTTCATGAATTTAACTGATCTGTGTAGAAATATGAAAATACTTGGAGATACTCACACCAGTTACACTTCTTTTCTATCCTTCTTGGGAGAACTGAGTTAATATTGTGTAAATTTGATAAATTGGTGATTTTGTCCCAGTTTTACTTTATTTATACATGTTTGTCAGCCTTGCTATTAAAGGTTTTATCCTTATATTTACAAAAGCTTCATACTTGTTTTTCTATTTGACTTTGTTCAACTTCTTGCACTAAAGCTAGTGTTGCTTTAGAGTTTACTGTGTATTGTAAACTGATCTTAGAAGCAGGCATGTGCTACAGGTTCTCTGTCAGCTGGACCAGGTTGAGTGTATGGCAATAGTTTCCACTTGTCATGGTAAAATTGCTGCAACTTGGTTGGTTGGAACTGTCAGTAAGGAAGCAGTTGGCTGCTAGTGGTGGTAAATCTGCTGACCTTTCCAGATTCCACAGTGATGGAGAAGGAGACTTGTCAGTTTTCTTAAGGTTGGAACAGAGGTGGTAATCAGACCTGGTGGTGTGAGCCCTGGTGTGTGGTTCATCAGTGGCCCCATGTGTGTGAGTCAGCTTGCAGGAGTTCTGTGGAGTTGTTTTCCAGTAGCTTTACACTGAAGGACTGGTGACTGTAGTTCCAGGAGCAATCACTTGCCTCTCATATTCTTGAATTGATGAAGATGATTAGCTTTGTGATTTTGTGAATTACTTGCTGGTAGCTTAATCAGTTTTCTGAAGCTAATTATTTCTCTGATACTCTTATGAGATTTTACACCTCTTTCTGAAGCAGAGACTGTTTTTTAAATTTCTTCATTTTAGAGATAATTTGTGAGCTAATATGCAGAAATAATTCATATTCCAGTGCCTTTAACTAACCTAGAATGTAATCACTGCAAGATTTCTTATACTAGGGCTGTTTAGGGCTCATGCATAGATTGCCTCTTTCATACACATCACTGCATTTTCTGTATAGATTAATCATCTAGTATAGCCTTATGTGTATTGTTAATATCAGTCCTTATTGAGAATGACATCTGATTTCTGGGAGAAGAAAAGTCTGAAAAAGTACAATGTGTATTCTCAGGAAAAAAAAATATTAGTAATTGTTTTAGGACTTTGTTCATGAGAAACAGCATGAGAACTGCAACCTGCTGTGTTAGCTGCTTCATATGACCCTACACTTAACTGTACATTTGATTTTCATAGAATACCAGAAGAAATAGAAGTCTGTCTCTTGCTCTTGGATGGTTTCTCACTTATGCTTTGCTCTCTGAATACAGAATACTCAAACCATTCTTAAGTGGGAAAACGTTGGTATTTGTATGATCTTCCATTAGGAAAGATATATTTCTGATGGTTTCTTCCATCTGTGAGAAAACCTTTGATAGCAGAATGGTTGTTTCCATGTGGTACTGCAAAGAAAATCAAACCCAACAGGATAAAGGATTAAGAGAGCATAAAATATCTGCCCTCTTAATCTTAATTAAAGATGCTCTCATAATCTTAATTAAAGGGTTCTGTTTCTGCTTGCTTATGGGAATAACTAGGGCCCAAAGCTCAACATTGTTTGTGCACATGAGGTAGGATAATAAGAACAGTAACACCAGTTAGAGATTTTATGGTTCTGAAAGCAAAGCTGAAAATTAAGGAAATTAAATTCAAGAAGGCATCTTACTAAAGAAACTAAATGCATACATTTCTAATACAGTTGAAGATGTGGTTTTTCCTGATTTAATTCTCATTATTTGGTGTTGTTTTTAGTGGCTCCAATAAAAGCTCTGTGCAGTCAGCGTTTTGATGACTGGAAAGAAAAATTTGGACCTATAGGACTCACCTGCAAGGAGTTGACAGGAGATACACTGATGGATGATTTATTTGAAATACATCATGCTGACATTATTATCACTACACCTGTAGGTTTCATTCCCAGTTCTTACAAGAACTTAGAATAAACAGACATTAGCAGTCTTCTAATTGTATGCTGCAAGCACTGCTCTTTTTTTTTTTTTTTTTTTTTTTGGTAATACACAGTAATTTTATTATCCTTTTGTTTGCACACTGCTGTACACACTATCAGTTCATATAAACAAAAGTTATTAATATAATTATGTGCCAGATGAAACATAGATGGCATATGGCATTAGCTTGAATTCATTTAATTGTTTCTGTTTAAAGATTTATTGAAGTTTAGGCATGTCTCTATGTGCTGTAGTTGTGCCATGTATTGGCATTTAAAACATCTTTCATCTTCTGTTGTTGTTTTGATGTGTTGTTTTTTTCCTCCAAGGAAAAGTGGGATAGCATGACTAGAAGGTGGAGAGACAACTCTATAGTCCAGCTTGTGCGACTGTTTCTCATCGATGAGGTAAGAAAATGAATGAGGATTTATGCACTGCTTTTGTATCTTTTGTTAAGGTAAAAGGAACCTTAGAAAATATTAAATGTATTTAGCACACGTCCAAATTGTAACTGGAAAATATTTAGCATGTCTTTTAAAATTCCTGATAGGTACATGTGATAAAGGATGAAAGCCGCGGTGCAACTTTGGAAGTTGTAGTCAGTCGGATGAAAACTATTCAGTCTTCTCTTTGGCGTCTCTTGGAGAAGCATGACACTGTTCCTCCCTTGAGATTTGTAGCTGTTTCTGCAACAATCCCAAATACTCAAGATGTAAGAGTTACATTTTGACTGTATTTTGATCAATGGAGTTGTGTTTTATAAAATTTGTCTGGAATTACAATTTTAGATTGATAGCAAAATAGTAATTTTTAAGCTGTCATCTGAAGACAGCTATGAGGCTGCTGCTAATGTAAGATTACCTTCAACCGTAGGGAAATGTCAGCCATGTATGGACATGCTTCAGTTTTAGATTTCTGCTTGTGATTTTTACCTCTTATGTGCAAATCACAACAGACTTGAGATTTCAGACCAAATTATATTGGTCCTGCAAAAAGCAGAACCTCACCTGAGATTTTAAATTATAAAAAAATGTGTTAGCTTTTGTCACATGTAAACAACTAAGTTAATTATTCTGTGATGCTATTAGAGCTGGAGCATAATTAAAAGAAGAAATTTATCTTTTCTGTTCTGCTTCTTTTTTAAAGATTGCAGAGTGGCTTTCAGATAGTAAGATGCCTGCTGTATGCCTGAAAATAGATGAGGATCAACGACCAGTGAAGCTACGCAAAATTGTGCTTGGTTTTCCTTGCAGTGACAATCAGACAGAATTCAAATTTGACTTAACTCTTAACTACAAGATAGCTAGCATTATACAAACATACTCGGAGCAAAAACCAGCACTTGTGGTACAACAGCTTTTTTTTTTTTATCGTGTTTGAAATGGTTTCTTTCTTGAAAGTGTTGATTCAAAAAAATATCTTTTATTTATAGTTTTGTGCCACAAGAAAAGGAGTACAGCAGGCTGCTTCTGTTCTTGCAAAAGATGCTAAATTTCTACTGAGTATAGAACAGAAACAAAGGTATTTTTCTATTTAAATTGGAAATAAGTGTACATTTTAGTAAACCTGTGATATCTATGAAGGAAGCTGTTGAGCTAATACAGTTTCTAGCAGAGGAGTGTGCAACAAAATCATCATCACAGTTCACATCCTTTTTGGTAAACTGGCACTCTTCTTGGGAGGTTTTATTTGGGTTTTAGGATACCTTTCACAAACATTCAGTTGTTTCTCAAAGCTACTTTCTAAACATAAAAATGCTAATTCTTATTGCCCTCTGAGACCTTGTAGTGCAAAGATTAAGCATATGAATAGTTGAATTCGATGTGACTTTACCAGTGTTTTAAGTTCTCTTTACTTTATCAGATACTGTTATTAAATACAGCCATATTAACTAGTATTTACTTCAGTCATGGCAGCTGCAGAAGCTACTCCTGACTTTGGACCTGAAATGTGATCTTACTTGCTTTATGTGAACAACACATAAGGATTGTTGATTGTCACTTGGAAAGGTGACCAGGCTCAAAAAGCTGCAATAGCTGCTCCAGAGAGTCAGTTTGTTCTCTTTGAGGATGGGAAAGGTGGTGGTTGAAAATAACCAAAGAATGTATATTTTTTTAATTTGGTTTTTCTTTCTTGTTGTTGTTTGTGTGTGTTGCATAGATTACAGGGGTTTGCAAATTCATTGAAAGACTCCAAACTGAGAGGTAAATATAACCTACAACTTCTCTGCTCCATGATTGAATATTTGCTTGAGAAAACCTAGTTAAATGATGTATATAATAATTTCCTTATCAGACCTTTTGATATATGGTGTGGCTTATCATCATGCGGGTATGGAGATCTCGGACAGAAAAATAATTGAAGGAACTTTTACCGCAGGAGATTTGCCAGTACTTTGTAAGTAAAATTAATGTAGAAAGCCAAAATTTCATTTATGTATCCTGAAAAGATTGCAGTTTGGAAGTAATATTTTATGCTTCTATAGTTTGCTTAACCTTTGGAAGTTGTGAAATCCAGGTAAAGGTGTTTTTGTGTTTCACATGTACTATTACCCTGTCAGCCTGTATACATATGCACTGTTACTACTAAAGACCATAGAATTTCTTTTCACCACACATGGAGGTCATCCCCCTCCTATGTCCATATAGGTGTGGCCTATGGACATGTCCAATAGGATGGACAATGTCCGTTTCCTTTTCCTACCATTGAACCCTCCCACTGAGGTGGAGTTCTGTGCTAGTGAATCTTTCCTCCAAGTTTCCAATATGTTTTCTTTGCAACTGAGGCTTCCCTGAAGGTAATGGTCTACATTTATGCATCTTAGGTGGGCAGAATGCTGTTTTCAACCTCCCATGTGTTGTCCCTAAGAAATATCCCATCTGTTATGTGAAATGAGAAGGGATCTGAGATGTGATTGTCTCATCTCACGTGGGCTTTCTTTTTCTGTAAAAAAAAAGATCTAGACCCCTATGGGGAATTGTCTGTGTGGTTCATGCACAGCACTAAATGATTTGTGGTTTTTTTCTTTCATGTTACAATGGTCATAAGAAAAAAAAAATTACTGATTTTAATTTTCATTTCATTTCCAAAAGAATTGGAAATTTCAATAATCCTTTGTGTTGCTAGCATAATAGTAATATCAGTTGGCCCATATGACTGGCTTTCTGTGTTGAATTCTTGCCACTCTGTATATTCTTTAGAGAAAGTGAATTAGGAAACATGAGTGTAAGATTACTTGCCACATACTTGACTGATGTTTTCTGTGTGCGAGCGTGTATTGGTAAAGTGTTGTGATAGTGTTGGTGGTGATTCTGGTTTGGTACCATGGATATAAAAAATGCTAATGACTGATGACTTAAAAAAAAATCTTAATATTGACCACTACTAAGCAAGATGAAGCCATGGCTCTATTTAAATACAGACCCTTGAAGAAATAAGAGTAAGGTTTCTTCATTGTGTGTCTGTTATGTTGAACATGGATCATAGTCTGGATTATCTCCAAGTATAAAGGAATGTTTAAGTGAAAATATCTGGGACATAATTTGTTAAAGAATATGAGAACAAATGAATGCTGATGATCAGATACACAAAGTGTTATGCAAGTACTTGTCTGTAATCTACATCAAATTCTTGGTGGTGCCCACTGATTCCACCAGAAACTAAGAACTCTTAGGCATCAAGAGTTAAGTTACCTGTTTTCTGCTTGATTAGTGTCTGCTAGACATTTTGATGGTGTTCATGTACTTTGATCTGATGTAGTTACTACTAGCACCTTAGCTATGGGAGTCAATCTGCCTGCACACCTGGTGGTTATAAAATCCACAATGCATTATGTTGGAGGAGTGTTTCAAGAGTACAGTGAAACTGATATTCTGCAAATGATTGGGAGAGCTGGAAGGCCTCAGGTAAGTGAATGTTTTATTGCATTGATTTGCTGTCTATAGGCAAATTAGTAGAAGCTATTCTTGCAGAAGAAAGTACAATGCCAGGAATTTTACTGCAGCATTTGGGTTTTAAAGGACTATTAATACTTAAATTACTCCTAGGTAACTTTTCTGTTGAGAAAGAAATCTGTTTGCTTTTGTATTGTCCATCAAAAATCACTGCTTCACCTTGCAGTGGAAAAAGATCTGAAGATTACATTTGGGTTACATAGTGAATGGGGATTAGAGAAAGTAGGAAACTGGCATACAATACCCATTTCAGACAGGATTTTGAGAAAAGAGTTTTAGTGGATTCAGCAGGTATGTGATGTATATTCAACTGTTTTTTCCTAAGAACTAAAGAGCAGATTTTATTTGGGGTTTTATTTTTCAGTTTGACACTACTGCTACAGCAGTTATTATGACTCGTTGTAGTACCAGGGAGAGATATATACAGATGTTAAATGGTGCTGATATAATAGAGAGCAGGTAACTACGTATTTTTTTATAAGACTCTGTAGATAGTAGCTAAACTTCATAGTTTCTAGAGAATGTGTTTTTCTTCTCATGGATTTTGGGCTGCTTCTTTGGTCTATTTAGAAGAAATCAAGAAAGAATTAAGGAAAATAAAGCCAAGCTATTCAGTATTTAATGGTCTCTTGTTTTATTAGCCAAAAGAATCTTTAGGACATCTTAAGCTCAAAAAAAAAAAAGTTTTAGATTCCTGCTGGAAAACTGAGAAGCTGAAAGAGTATTTATTGCAAAGACAAAAAGCAGGAATTGAAGGCAGCCCATGTGTCTGAATTTCTAGATGATAGAGTCTGGAAAATGCTAGACCTTTATTTGTTGTTAACAGATTATCACGAGAAATATGTAGGAAAGTTAGAATGTTAAAAGGTAAAATAGGAAATTTTACTCATTTAATTTTGTTAACATTTAATTTTTCAAATATATTTAGAATATCAACAGCACAGAATGTTTGTGCGGTAATTTTCAAATGTATGTAACTTTGTTTTCTAGTAAATGTGAAACTTCACAGTTGACAGGTTTTTTTTTTTCTTGCTAGGCATTGTGCCATAATAAATTATATTGTTGATTACTTACATAGTCTTTACTGTATTCTATCAATTTCACTGATTACAGTGAACAGTTGTGGTTTGGGGGGAGGGGTTTGTTTGATTTTGTTTCTTCCCAAAAATTAGTTTTAAAACTTTTTGTATTGCTCGTTGATAAATGTCCTTAACTCTTGTTTTTTTGCACTAGCTTGCACAAGCACCTTGTTGAACACTTAAATGCAGAAATAGTGCTCCATACTGTCACGGATGTCAGTGTGGCTTTGGAATGGATACGATCAACATTCTTGTACATTAGAGCCTTAAAAAATCCAACTCATTATGGTTTGTTTGGTTTTATTTTTTTGTATTCACCTAACTATGGCATTAGGATGTGTTGTGTCCATATTACTTTTTCTATCATTTTCTTATGGGCTGTTATTTCATAACATGATGAAAACAGGATGTGCAGTGTGGCCTGTAACATTTTGTTCTTTAACATAAGTAGTGGGAGTTTCAGCATGATATAACATCTAAAAACTGTGAAGAACCCATTTACAACTAAATAATCCATTTCTTTTTATCTTAATATGCTGGACCATGTATTAATACAGTATCAAGCCATAATGCCTTTTGCACTGCTGAATATATAATCTGCTAATAAAAAGAATAGTCTAGTATTTCATAGTTTTTTCTAGAATAAAATTCTAGTTATCTTAATTCCAATGTCTTCAGTTTGTCTTGTCCAGAACATTATCCCAGTCCCCAGCCCTGACCATATCTTTGTTCCTGCCCACTTTCTCTATGCCTGATTTTGGAGTCATTGGGTAATTGCTGGAGACAATTTTTTATAAGAATTTATAGCTGGAACATAGCTCATCTAGTACTTCAATGGATGTTACAATTTAGGTGGCCTCCTATATTCCAAAATAAGAAAACTGTACCTAGAAGTTTTCACTGACATTTCTGAAACTTTTAGGGCTCTGGTATTTTACTCTGATGGGGGAATGTCTGCAGCTTTTACCTTTGCACATCTGTTCTAGCAGCCTCTCACTGATACTTGCATAACTGCACCCTGTAAGACTTCTGACTTGTGTGTATAATAAATATTCCCACATTTTTGCACTTTGGGGTACTTGGCTGCTTCCTAACAATCAGCAAATCAGTTTTAATGGGTGCTGACATTGAGGAAGAAGTGTATGATAGTGCTAGGTTAAAACAACTTTTGTCTTTGCCATGAAGGTTTTTCATCTGGATTAGATAAAGTTGGAATTGAAGCAAAATTACAAGGTAAGTGGCTTCTTAGCTTTTTTCAGTAAACTGTTACAATTTAGGGCAGGTTCACCCATGTTTATTATCTATGTCCATTAATTTCAATAGGTCCATTTGCAGAACAAATGTAATTTACTATGTGTTATTAATTTCATTTTGTTATTAATATTTTTAAAATACTATCAGTACCTTTTAACTGGTAGAAACATTTTTATTGTATAGAGGAAAATTGTTAAATGCTTTTACCTACCTCGTCTCCATATACATGCTCAGAAATAGGGAGCAGAACACTTTAGTTTTGATTGTTTGTCATTCTTCCTAATTTTCCTTTAATTGATCTCACTTGCTGTCATTAATTTCTGTTACTATACTTTCAAAAAAGTTCTTTTCAGAAAGTGTCATCTTCCATTCATAAATTTAGCCTTGAAAACAAAGGATATAAAATGTAAACGTCTTTGCCTTGTCCAGAAACAATTTAAAATTGCAGGAGTTTAAGAGGCTTTTTTTGCTAATACTTTAATAAAACCCAGTTATTAACATGTTTTAAAAAATACTGTGTTTTAGCTATTTGCAATTCCATTAGAAAACATACAGCAGACAAAATTGTTTGGGAATTGGTGCCTATTAACTTTAAATACAGAAATAGGTTATATTTCTGTATTGTATATTATAATCTGTATTTCTTTAAATACAGAAATAGATACAACACTTCAGATGGTTTTGCTTTGTTAATTTATTTTAATATAAGTTTTCTGGTACTTTAAATGTTAGTATATTTATAAAAGAGTACTTGCTATCAAATTCTGCAAATCTACAAATACAATTTTCTTTCTTCAGTGAAAATCCTCATGTCCATCCAGACCATTTGGAGCTAAAATAACTGGAGGAGGGTCTGGTCCATGAAAACATGGACAGATAAAATGCCCAGGAATTTGTTGAGCTTGTACTTGGACTCCACTTACACATTTTTAACATAACTGTGTAGGAAGCATTTGTGATTGGTTTTGGGCTTGGTGGAATGATGCTGAGGCTGTTCATTGTGTAGGGGTTTCAAGGGCCTTCAGGAACACAGCATATCTGATACAGCTTGAAGTCCCCAAATGTGAGAGACATTGACTCTGACTTGCAGACAGTGAAAAGAGTACTTATTAGTAAGAAAAGTTGCCTTTTCCAGTAGTTTTCTATCTTTCCCTGTCTTTTACATCAGGAGTTTTCTATTCTTGCCACGTAGGTTGAAAGGAATAGAAGGAATGAAGTGTGACACTACCTAAATAAGCCTTTATGGGAGAAGGCATGGTTTTAAATGATACATGATAGAATAATTCAATTAATGCTTTTTTTAGTGTGGATTATATTTCCTTGCAGTTCTGATGTTAAAAACTAGATCCTCTTCCCTGCAACATGAAATATTTTGTAGTAATGTATATAATGTGTTCATATATTTCATGTGTAAAGTAAATGATTGCTAGGGGAACTATCTCTTTGAGTGCTGTTCTAACTGACTTTTAAATTTGGAATATTGCCTTAGTCTTGAAAGAGAGAGAACAAAAGCACTTTGGTCATTCTTATGCAGATACCTGACACAACGGGTTTAGTGAAATAAATACAAATGCATCTGGTACATTGTGAAAATTTCTAATGAAGGATTCATGAATACTTGTGGGTATTTGCAATTTGAACCATTTTGGTGTTAACTCTGTTATGAGAAGTGCAGAAGTCTTGTGTAAGTGCTTGTGGGCTCTCTGATCTGTCATTCAAAATTAAATATGGCAACCTACATTCCAGCATCTAGTTTGTTTTCCTTTGCAACTTCTGCCTTACTGAAAAAGAGTTGGCTTGTCCTTATCAATTATCTTTCAGTGAGTTTCCCCAGACAGAAGTTAACCACCAACTTTAATAGAAGGATTCCAAAACCTTTACTTGTGTTCAGTGGAATTACTTGGGCATACATTCATACCATTTGATGATGATGTTTGTGGTTTGTACATGGATAAGGTATTTTTAGTACATGCAGAAAACATTTTTCAAATTTTTGACAGAACTGTGTCTGAAGAACTTAAATGATTTATCATCTTTTGATTTGATCAGGATGGATGAAGCAAATAATTTCAAACCAACAGGTAACACTTGTTTCAAATAAAGTAATTTTCAGAAGTGATGTAAAGATATTGGTGAACTATGAAGGGTCTCAACTACCCTTGTGACCCATTAATAAGAGTACATAAATGTAGTAGAGAGTAAAATCTGAGGGATTGTTTGAGTAGAATATATGGACAAGTTTCTTGACCAAGTCATGGATGTTCATTCTCTTAATCTTGTTTCGTTAATAGATCTTCTCTTGTTGCTGAAAATTTGTTGCAGCTTAGAAGATTGCAGAACTCTGTGACAGGATAGTTGGTTGCACAGTGCTATGAAGGACAGGTTTTATCAGTACCTGCTCTTCTCTGCAGTCCTCTGCTAGAGGTGTTTGGCTTCTTAGCAACCACAGTTTGCTGCCTGGTGTGTTACTAGGACTTAATCTCCATTGTGAGAATTGCCACTGCCACATGGCTCTTTGTGCCACTCTGTGGTCGGGTCAGGCATGTCCATCACACAGCTGGGGGCAGTAACACACTGAGTAGTGGGGGTAAATCTCACAGAGCCCAGTAATAAGAAAATTAATTTAATTTTGTGGCTTAAAGAACTCTAAGCCACTAAAATATACTTGACTTACTTATTTTTTTAAGGTATATGCTTCTTTTACAGAGACTGGAAGATTAATGGCATGGTATTATATTGCATTTGATACAGTGAAGCAGTTTTTCACAATTAAGGGAACTGAGACACTAAATGAATTGGTAATTTGACTTTTTTAAAAAAATTACATATGTTCAATTGTTTTTAAACAATCTAAGAAAAGAAGTGTAAGGTGTTATTTATTTTAAAGAGCTCAGGCTTTGTTTGTATAAAATTTTAGAGAATATATCTACTTAAATTCTATATAGAGTATTTTTGTTACTTTGTACTTTGAGATCTTTTGATTTCCAACTCTTTTTCCCCTCACTAACCTTGCTTATGAAGATCTGGTGTGTTACTAGCTGTTCTGTTAATGTATTGAAAGCCTTAATGTCTTCTGCTTTAGTAGGTTGTATTTGTTGCAAAAAACAGCTACATCAAGAGCAGGTTTTACTTTTAAGGAAATTGTCTTTCTGTTTTAAGCAACTTTCCTCTTTCAGCTAATAAGTTGTTATCTGAAGCACAAGACATTTTGTTTTCAAGCAAATACTATGGTAAAACAAATTTGCTGTGAAAAAATTGGAACATTTGTTCTCCTGTGACTGTCTTTGTTGTTTAAATGTGAAGAAAGCAAGGCGAAATACATAACGGAAAAAACTCTTTGTATTTGCCTTGTATAAAGTGTTAGCAACATGTGTGGTTGATTTTAGATAACCTCAACTGAAATAGGAATCTAAAACCTGAGAGAAAATATTTCCCCTTTCATTAATAGACTTTATAGGAAGAGGAAAGAAAGTTGGTTATTATTAAAAATGGATGTGTCTGGAATTGTGTCTTCATGGTCATACTGTTGAGACAATAATTTTTAAGTGTTCTTTTTAAAAAAAAGTTAGAAGTGATAGAAAAATGGCACATTAAAACAATTACTAAATAACTTCAATTATTACAGATTACAATGATCTCCAACTGCGCAGAATTTGTGGATGTGAAGTTAAGAACAAATGAAAAGAAAATATTGAACACTTTGAATAAAGACAAAGACAAAATAACTATCAGGTATTTTAAAAATACATTGAAAATTGAAACTACCTTTTTAACAATAAATAAAATGAATTGTAGAAAATATGTATGTTTTTATGCATAGGTTTCCAATGGAGGGGAAGATAAAAACAAGAGAAATGAAAGTAAACTGGTAAATATGATATTGCCTTTTTATTTTTTATTGAAAAATTGCCATTTTATGGCTGTTGAAGGCCCTGCTAAATTTTGTGTAATTTTGCAGAGAACCAGATCTTGTATTTTATTGTTTCTTTCTGAATTTTTTTTCCTCATTAAAAACTTTTATGTTGTTCTTTGTTTACAAACCCATTCTTTTTCCAGTCTCATTCAGGCTCAGCTGGGATGTATTCCTATTCAAGACTTCACTTTGACACAAGATACTGGCAGAATATTTAGAAATGGCTTGAGAGTTACTAGATGTATGGTAAAATTTAATCTTTTTTTTTGTATATGTCCTAATAAGCTACATTTTAGTTTATTAACATAAGTCAATCTTCTTTTTACAGGGCTATCTGACTTTCTGGCATCATCTAAGAACAACTTCTCTGCTTTATTAAACTCTTTGATTTTAGCAAAGTGTTTCAGGTGCAGACTTTGGGAAAATTCACTTCATGTGTCTAAACAATTGGAAAAAATTGGTAGGTACCAGTTAAAAATTATAAAAGTGTAATCTTAACAGAGAATCTAAACTCATGATTAGCCTGCTGATTTCTGTGGTATCTATATACATAATTGAATTAGCCTGCTGATTACTTATTTGCCACAATTGAGTACCAGAGTTGTCAGAAGAATCTGCCATAACTAAAGGAAGCTCTTTAGTAATTTTCTTAAGGCTTTCAAAGTATTTTATATTGTTCTTATATTCCTTAATGTTCCTCTCAGTATCCCAGGCATATTCCACATTGATGTGATTGCGTGTCCCTGACTAGGGACTAGCTTGCTTTCCAGGCAGCTGTTGCTGTAGGTCCTCTTACTTGTCTGCATTAAAACCTTTTAATTAACATTGAAAAGGATAGGAATCATGAAATAGAAATCAATTTATTATGCATGAGGTTCTTATACACATGATGATCAAAAGTTTCCATTGAGCTTCCTTTCACTGTATCCTGTTGTTGAATGAACTTCTGGCTGGAAGTACAGGCTTGTCATAATTATTTGAAAAAGAGTTCAGAAATTTTTGAGGCTTCTGTTTTATAAAAATGTAGTCATACTTGTTTGAGGTAGTAGTGTATCTTCCTGCTTTGATGTCTGGTCTTATCATACCTTCATGCTTTCAAAATTCACTGCAGTATTCTCTGTGTTTCTTCTTTAGAGACACATGAGCTCTGCACTGAACAGTGTAGTACAGAGATCTGCAAATTAGAGAGTGGCTAAACCCAGAGGTCCATCGGGTCCAGTACCTTACAGGCTTGCCTGCTCAAGGGCAGAGGCTGTAATGCTTCATTCATGTGCATTCAAAGCAAGAGCAGGGCTTGTTAGCCTGTGCACAGCACAGTGCACAGTGCTGGGAACACATTTCCACTATCCCACACCTGTGGCAATGTCGACACAATCATCTGAGGAATCTGCCTCATGTTCAGCATTTCTGTGGAGTTAGGATGAGTGGGATAAATATGGCACTTGCAGTGTAGACAAATCCTTGCCTGTACACTATATTCAGTACAATAAAGTCACATTTAGTTTTTTAATAAGAGGTGTATATAAAGACATCTCTGTCCAATTTTCCTTTCTTTGGGTACATTTTTCTTATGCTGTCATAGCTCTTGCAGTGTATGTTACAAAGAACTGCTAACTTCCAAAGTGTCATTTGTTCCCCTCAGAAGCTTCTTTTGAACATTCTTCTGACAGTTCACTCTTTTCCTGAATCAAACACTGAATTGATGCCTGTAGTATGATGTGATTTTTAACCTCTGCCTATGGCTGCTGATCTTCTTCTGTTTCTTTCTGAAGTTAAATGAATTAAGTTCCTAGAAATTTGCTGATACCATGTAGCGTATTCAGAAATCCTTAATTTTTAAACTCTTATCTCAGTGTGCTATTTTTGAACCTTTGAAATGCCTTATTAGTCAGTATTTCCATTATAAGACTGTTCTTTGACTGACACTTGGCCTTACTGAGGCTGATATTTCACTTGAATTCTTACTGCATTTCTACAGCTCCTGTCCAATAATGATGCTCTCTCTTGTTATTGAATGGTAGGTTTGATTTCTGTTTGCTTGTTCTGACAGGATAATGATCAGTTGTCATACAGGATTTATGATGTTTACTACTTGATCAATTTTATTTCCACCCCCATTTATTCTTTTTGCTTAGTAGTGTAGATGAAAATAAAGAGAAAAAGTCTTATTTATATCTGGTTTTCTCTTCACTGGCAGATATTCTTCTGTAATTTTAGGAACTGGGATAAAAGAGTTAATCTTCAGCTTCAGTTATAAAGAAACTGCAGCTCTAGCAGCAGAATTAATATGTAAGAGTTCTTAGTATTCTCACTGCAGAGCTTCTGCAAAGGAGCAGGAAGATGGTAAAAGATGTTTTCTCTGAGTCAGACCCGAAATACATTCAAATACAAATAAAAAGACAAAAGGTTTTCTGTTTCTCTAAATTATTAAATTCTTGAGTTAAGTCTTTTCTTATAAGGTTACAGTAATGTCTTCCAAGAAGCAACCTAAAAGTATATAAAGAGTTTTCCCACTTAATTTTCAGATTTCTTACACTTGTTCTTTAGCAGAACTTCCACAAGTTCTTTAGCAGAACTGTGTGAGAAGGATCCAAATACTCATTCTCAGTATTTGGTACTATGTTTTACCTACAATCACTGCAGTTATTATAATAGGCTGTAATGCCAGGTCAGTTAAATGCCTTCTCATATGCTGTGATAAGTTTAAATCTCACTGGAAGTACTGTGAATCATGAAGAGAAATAGAAGCAAACGTGGAATTCTCTGCTTTTGTGGCTTACATGCCGTGGGAAAATTTTTTGCTAAAACTGGAATGAGTTGTAGAAGATTATAATAAATACTTCTTTTTCAGTAAATTCCATTATTAACTTGCTCAAAAACATTGAGCTTTTTATGATTTTAACATAATTAAATTATTTCTTGAATAGGGAAAACATCCTGAGACAAAGAATTCTGCATGGCATGCTTTTTTATCATATATATACAGAACATATTTCTTGACTCCTGCAGAAAGTGATTTACTGTAGAAAATGCAAAAGTTGTCATCATTGAAATATTGTATATTTTCATGTTTGGTTTGTATTGCTTTTCTTTTTCTCTTTATTAATGGAGAAATTAATACTGAAATACTTAAATGAAAATAAGTTTAGTGATTTGCTGGGCAGAAAGCTGCATCAAATATAACAGAATTATTTATGCTTTGGGTTTACCTGCTGTAATGCAGCTGTTAGAATAATTTGAGGTTATTCATTGTCCTTTAACAGCATAAAACCTGTATACATGTTTTTTACAGGTGTATCATTGTCAAATGCTATGGTAAATGCTGGGCTGACATCATTTAAAAAAATTGAAGACATAAATGCAAGGGAGCTTGAATTGGTAACTTATTATTTTGTACATAAATATGATAGGGGAAAATACTGAGTAAAAGCAGTATAGTTAATATATATTTGCTATATGATCATAGCAAAATTTAGATGTTTTGGTGATTTATTCCTTTTAACTAGTAGAATTAAAACTGTGTAGCTACTGCTGGTTTTCCTTGAAAATGTGTATGATGTTTTGTTGTAGCAAATTTAATGTGAATGATGATTTCACTGATTTGCCTGGCTGAGGAAAGCAGATGCTTAAATATGTAGAATTTCATCATTAACATGGTTTGAAACAAAGGACACTGTGAACTTCTCTATTAGGAGTGTTGGAAAAATATAAAAGGGAATATGTATTTACAGTTTCTCTTAGTGTATCTTAATTATGAAAATCCCAAATTTCCATTATTGCAAGTTTCAGAGAGGAGTAGAATAAAAATCTTCTAAATCATCTGTAAAGCACTTCTTATTTTAGGAAAGGTGTTACCCTAGGACTGGTTCTTTGGCTTTTGGCTTCTTTTCTGTGGAGGCTGCTTTTCCAGTTTTCTGGAAGCTATAACAAACTTGTAAATCTTACTTGGGTTTTTCTGTTTTGACTTTGGGAATTTGATTTCTCATTTCTGGCTCCTTTTGTGTATTTTTCTTGTCATTTGTTCTGTTTTAGTTAAAGCTTGTGCAACACAGAAGAGTCATCTCAAATAGAACCTGAGTAGTCATTGGTAGTTGATTGGCTGTTAGCTGAACAGAAGCAGTAGCAACATGTAAAAGGGTTGGAATTTTCTTTTGGCAATGTTGCTATTCTGGGCATCACTGACAGTAGAGAACCAAGAGTGAAAGGGGCTTTTGTTGCAAACATAATTACTCAGGTGACTTTGATTCCTTGGATTTACATCTTTGCAGATTTTAAACAGACATCCTCCTTTTGGAAACCAGATAAAAGAGTCTGTTTTGCACCTTCCAAAATATGAACTTGAAATTGAACAGGTACATTCTTTTATATTTATTTTATGTTTTTATGCTGGTATTATTAAATGAAAAAGCAAGTACTGACTTAAAGAACTTCTGAGTCTTTACGGATAGAAGATCACACAATACTGTGACCTCCTTCCAGCTTAGCAGGTAGAATGAAGCTCCTAAATCTCAAAGGAGAGCCTTGGAACAGACATTCCCCATAATGTATTGGCCTCTCTCGTTGATAGCATTTTATGTTACAGATGTGTATACCAGTATATTCACATTCTAGCATTATATGTGTCTGAGAGATCTCTTCTATCTTGAATTTAAACAAACCCTAGAGACAGCAAAACATCCAAATACAGCTTACTGAAATGGTATTAATGCATGTTTATTTTCTACAGCACACTTAGGAATATAGAGAAACAGTAAGTTATTACATTAACCTAGCTGGTGCCCTTTCAAAGGAAGGGTACAAGAGCTTTGAGATTGTGATCCATATAAAGACAAAATGCATATCAGAAAGACACTAGCTTTCTAAAATGCAAAATTTGAAAAGTAACCTTAAAGTTGGTAGACATGAAGACACATTTGAAGTGAAAAGCTCAATAGATGTGTTAAATTCTATTGGTATAACAATCAGTTCTAGTTTATTTTTCATTTGACATAATGCCAGATGAGTAGCTCAATTCTCAGAATGAAGATTTAACAATTATAAGTATCTTATAGAGGAATGTTGGGATGCCAAAATATAACTTCTATATAAGAAGTCTTATTCTTGCATATTTCTCTTTGCATTTGTCCTTGATCCTCAGTACTGAATCAAACTTAGGATATTCAGCTTATGACCAAGTTAGTACTGAAAATCAATGTCTCCGAAGAACAACTAAAATTGTACCACAAATTCAAATCGCTTGAGTTTTTGTGCTTATATCAACAGATAGAAATTTATGGAGGGGCATGTATTTTACTTTGCATATTTTAGCAGTTCTGTCTTCTGTATCATTTTCCCTAGCTTCCCAAATACAGTGACACGTTGGCTGAAGTCTTAGTTACCATCAAATTAACAAACTATGAGCAGCTCCAGGCAAAGAGAACAGCGCCAGACTTCCACTATGTTACGTTGGTCATAGGAGATGCTGACAACCAAGTCATTTTTAATCAGAAAATTATGTATGTATGATCAGGGCTTTTTGCCTCGCATAGTTTTATGGTGTTGGCTTTTCATCTGTTCTGTGACTTGCAGATTTTCAATACTTCCTACTGATGTCTAATAGTACAAAATTATTCTTTATCCTACAGCATTTTCTAGTCACTGTTGTCATTTAAAATGCTACACAAGATTCAGAAACTCCCAAAACATGCCAGTGTGCTTGTCAGTGAAGAGAGCACGTGTAAATATCTGTTCAACATCAATGTCATATTATGGAAAAGTCATAATAATTTTCCCATAAATATAAAACAAGTAAAATACCTTTTAAAAAGATAGACAAACTAGTTATTACTTAATCCTGTTAGCTATATTTCTTTATTTATATTTTAGAAATTCTTTTTTTCCCTCAGAGATGGATTTTAAATTCTACAGTTGGCTAAGATGCTTGGAGCAAATTGGAGAAGAGAAGCAGAATCTTTCCCAACTACTTGACCTTCATGAGAATTATTGAAAAGTAATTCTTAGGCCAATTATCAAGCAAAACTAAAGAAGTAGGACCAAATACAGGCTCTTTCACTTGGTTACAGATATAGTATGCAGTCGTGTTTTCATTGTCCTTGTTTAACAACTTTGCTAATGCATTACAGGGATTCTGTGCTCCTGAAAACTGGAAATTGGATGAAGAAAATTGAAGTTAAAAGAGCTCTTAAATCAGAGGACATTAGTATTAATTTAATTAGTTCTGATTATGGTAGGTTAAGGTATTTTTTTAATTAAAAAACAATATGCATAAGATTTTGGAACAAATTACTAAAACACTTTCTGTTAAGCCAAATATAATAAAGTGAGCTGGTCTGGAAACAAACCTCTATAACATGTATTTTACTGGCTTGCATACCTCTCACAATCACTTATCTGTGAATTTAATTTACTACCATATTAAGGAACTGGAAGCATGAACAGTGTTACTAGGAGACAGAATTTTGCACTGTTGACACAGATTGGGATTCTCTTTTGTCCTTCTCCTTAAGTGAGTTAACTTTCAGTAGGGATAACTTATCAGCCTGACAGGTTATTTATGCTGAGCAGAGCTGTCTTTGTGAATGGTTAGGTTTTGCACTGTAGTAAAGAGGTGTTGGATATAGATTCATGTCCACTTTGGTAGCAAGAAATTCCTGCAGCTGAAAATGTTTGTGCCTTACTGTGTGCAGATTTAAACATAGGTCCCCTCAGTGGCAATTTCCATAAAAATTCCTACAGCTGAAAATGTGCCTTACTGTGTGCAGATTTAAACATAGGTCCCCTCAGTGGCAATTTCCATACAGTTTGAACTATAGCAGCAAATGAGCACCTTATGACCTTGAAGCACAAAACTTTGAAAAACAATTTTAAAATAAACTGGCTCCATTAAATTCTGTCATCATACCCCACCAGTAAAGAAGAGTGCTGTGTGTTAGGTTAACTGGAGTATAGTTGATGCTTCCATGGTAAATATTGACATTGAGATTATTACAATAATCAAGCCTGGAATGATCTATATTTCTATAGCTAGACCTGTGGCTCTGGAAAAAAGGGTTTTCTAGCCACACAGAAATTAAAATTGTCCTTTTATTTGTATGTACAGTAGATAAAGTACTCTGTACTGAGTTCAGTAAAACTCAGCCCAACAGTTATTTTTTCTGAAACTGGTAACACTGAAATTAGACTAAAACCAGATCTTCCTAATCTCTGCTTATTTTTAAGTCTGTTTCTATTTCAGACTTTAAATCTCACATTTTTTAAAAGCCTGTCTGGTGTTCCAGCAAATTCTGTTTCCCTAATAAAAAACAAACTTACTCTCTTCACTATTCAATCTCTCATGAATATTGGCCTTCACCTTGAGAAGTATTATCAACATATTCATTTTATGCCTTTGCCAGTACAGAGCTGTTGATACTCCTGAACACAGACTGGAGTACAGTTAAAAAGTTAAAATTTTATCAGCAGTGCAAAGTCATAGATAAATGTATTTTTAACACAATACGAGAACATTTGTTTAAAGGAACTATTCTTCTAGTAACTATGTCTTTAATTCTAAAAAATGTTTGGGGTTTTTAACCTCAGTCCTAAAGAATCTGGTCATACGAGAGTGTGCTTTAAGGGCAAATTATTTTAAAACATTTCTATGATCTTTGAGTAATATTTACTTGCTTAAACACTTTAGAAAACTAAAGAAAATTGTAGTATAGAAACAGTTTAAAGCAGTTTTAATATTTTTGTCTTTTTTCCCAAGTTGGTCTGGATATACAGCGAGCATATACAGCCTTCTACTTAACACCAAAACCAGAGGGACGTAAGGTGGTTGCGAATCAAAAGTTGAAATCTGAATCTACACTTGATACATGTTATGGCTCACCCCAAAGCTTGCCAGCAGCAAAGGTGGATACAGGTAAATGGTCAGATCACAATATCTAACTAATACTAAAGTCAACAGAAAATTGAATTTTGCTTTCACTAGGGAATTAGATCTTTATTTATCCCTGCTGTTTCTTTCTCAAAGATAATAAAAATACAACTCTGCTGCTTCTACTTGTAAAGTACTACACTGCAATTCTTTGATGATTTTGAAAGTAAGAAAAATGATGGGTGTTTGGTATCCAATATTACTGTTTGAATTTCTGTATTATATTTATCTAGGAGGCAGATCTAAACAGGAGATTGCTTACAAGAAATATGGAAACAGAGAATGCAACCACCGCTGTAAAAATAAAGATGTGTGTGGGCATGACTGCTGTGAGTTTCATTAAATCTATGATTCTGATACTTTTAGAGAAATGCAGTTTAGAACAGCTCCCATCATACCAATGGCTATGTTAACAGAAACAAGACAAGCAAGAGAATGGGCCTGAGTTGTTGTGATGCAGTCACAAAAGCAATTATAAGTAGTTTTGGCAATAGCACTTTTATAGGCACTAAAATGATTAATACTTGATATAATACTTTTTGGACTTAGCATATGATTTTTAAAAATGTCAAGCTTGTTATGCTTTTATATAATTACTGTGTTAGATCTTGTAGTTAGCGTGCTAAATATTTTAGAATATTTTAACAGAAGATATTAAGCTTAGTGGCATTTTTCAAAGTAATTTGAAAACAATTAGTAATTATCTCTGATAACTAATCTAAAGATTATTTTACTTCATTTTCTCAGGTAAAACTGGAGTACCTCCAAAGTCACAGATGAATGGAGACACAAAGTTTTCTTTGTACCTAGCTGATTTAAGGAGCAGGAACTCAGTTTCATCTATACCCCCAGTAAAACGTCTAAAGGTTCACTTGGATGCAGTCAACTATTTCATAGCTCATTTTAATCTGTTACATATTTGTAGGCATTGTTTGCAGAGAGAATTTTATCACTAAATATGAACATTCAAGTTTGACTTTCCTGTGTGGAGTGCAAAAAGTAAGGAAGTACAGAGGTCCAGGAATCTTTGAGAGGTTCTGCTGTTCTTTGGGACATTGCCATTGGTCCACTTTTGTGCACGTCCTCTATATTTTTTCTTCTATGGTATTTGATGGGTTGTGGTTGGTGAGGTTCAGAGGCATTGTTGGAAGGCACTGCACTGTGACTTTTTTGGCAAAATACGACCTGAATTAAACAAACTGTGGTATTTATTAGTCATGCTACTAAGAGTCCTTTTTTCACTGGCAAGTAGATCCACTTGTTTATAAGAAAACCATCCCTATTAATTTTAAACTTCTGAAACATTTCATGGCTTGCACTTTATTCCTCTGAATGTAGAGTTAAACTAGGTCTTTCTGTAGCAAGAATGACATTTGAGGTTTTGGAGGGTTTTATTTCCACCTCACAGTTTTGCTTGCTTGTTTATTTGCACAGAGGATTATTTAGCCTACAGCTAATGCAGATGAGAGTCAACCAGCCTGGCTTTGCCAGGGTGCTTGGCTACCTCCACTAGAAGCACATAATTCAAACCTTTTTAACTGAGTGCATTAAATAGACAGACATCAGAAAGTTTTTATGACATTTAAATATTATGCTAACTTACAATAATAATGATGCCATTAAACTTGTTTAAAAAGAATAGTTCTTAGTATGTTTATATCTTATAAGTGAAAATATTTTGCTTTCTTTAGATGCAGATGTTAAATCAAACTGAAAATGTGAATCTCAAACAATTTGTTTTTACACCAAAGTCTTTATTGCCAGCCCTGCCAAGGTATTACTAAGAATTGTTTTGTGAATAAACTGTATTTTGCAACTTTCTGCCATTTTTTACGGACATGTCACTGATTTATTTTTTTAAATAGGTCTAGCAATAAACTGTCATTTTCATCACCTTCAGTGGATGAGGTAGATAATACTAATACCTTAGAAGTATCTCAGAAACAGCTGCAATCCTGGAATTGTGGAAAGAGTAGTAAGTTATTGCTAATGTTTAAAATTACAGTGTTCACTCTTTTGATCTTTAGTGCTTCATATTATTCTGCTACAGATAAAAGCAGATACTGTTTTTCAGATGCTTTGAATGTGGACTTTGAACTGAGAGACGATATTTGGGATGACATTGATGATGAGAAATTGGTATTTGCCAGTAATTTTGTCAGTAGAGAATTAGGTAAGGTTATTTCAACAAACTTTTTTCTTTCCTACAAATTATTCTATGGGCTTTTATTTGAGAATAAATTATTATAGTTTACAATGAATAGAACCACCTGAAATTTTTGGTTAATTAACTGACAGGTTTATTATCCTACCTTGAATGTCATCTATATTGTGACAAATCCAATGTAGAAGGAAGAGTTGAAAAACTCACAATTAAAATTTTTTGATGGCCTGCAACTGCATAATTGTTGCTGCATAATGTATACTGACTGTATATCTCTGCCTATCTTTATATCAGCCCAAAATCCAAAGAAGAAATATTTCAAGTGTTAAGACACTTTAATCATTTTCAAAGTGTTATTTATCATAACATTGGAAATATTTAGAAGGGGTTGTGGCTGCTTCTCAACCCTCTTTTTAAAACTTCCATTCTTTCACAGAACATGGAAATATCTGCCTTCAAAGTCCAGATGAATGTCAACGCCTCTGCCAATATACAACAAGCAAAGCCACAAATAAAATTTCAAAAGAGTAAGACTTACATCATTTACTACTATTTTATTCAGTTTCAAATATTGTCTGTATTTCACATGTATCTGTGTAATTAAATATATAGAAGGTTGTTCACTTATAAAAGTGAGTGAAATTTCAGTGTTTAAAAGGTATGAATTGTTATTTTAAATCGATTTTTAAGTGTGCAGGGAAATAAGTAGAAAATCCTGTATTGAACAACAAATAATTTTTCCATTCTGTAAAAATACTGAAACTATTCAACTTGGTATTTTCAGTTCATGCACAGTACAAGATGAGTGCAATATTCAGAAATCAGATGTTTCTGTGGTGAATAGCACATCAAAAGTGAATTTATCTGTACAGAATAGAAATACAACTTTGGTGAGTACAAATATATTGATAACATAATTTTCTATGATTTGAGTACTTGTTGTGTAAATATATCTGCCATATCTGACTTAAGAATCAATTAGGATATCATGAATTTTGAATTGTCCAAATCATTCTGTGTTCAGAGAGACATTCCTGATATAAAGAAATAGGATCTGAATTTACTTTACATAGCATGATCTCAAAACTATTTACTCAATTTGATTGTTTTTCTGTCCAGTATATAGTTAAATTCATCACATGCTTGGTCCTTGTCAAACACCACAATATCAATTAAACACCAGTATTACATTCTACAGCAATCTGGGAGTTTCAGTTGTTTTAATCATATGTACTTATAAAATTTTGTGTTGCAGTTCAGTTTTCAAGAAAAAACACATTCAGGTCCTTCTCAAGAGCAAAAAAATGTACAGTGTTCTTCCATCCCAGAAATAATCCCAGACTCTTCTAAATTCACTAGGAAAGAAGATTTTTTTATTTTCACAAAAGAACAGGAAAAAGAAGTAGATCCTAGGTAAGAAAAACTTACATATGTTTTTCTGTTTCTTCAGTGTTCCAGTTCTTCATGGAACACAGACTTTTAGGCGATGTGTTAGTTTCTAATATTCATTGCTAAAAAGTTTGATTTTCACAATAGTAACAATTTTTCTTAAGAGACATTACTTAAAATTATATTGCTTGTCTTGACTCTATATAGTGCTTCTGATTCCATAGGGTTTGATGGGCTATACCTAATTTGTTTGTTTGCTTAATCTTTAGATTTCTTCTTGATGATGAAACCAATGATGTCAAGCCCTTTCTTGGAATATTTGATGGTATTTTGTAAAACACGTAAACAAAATATGCTGTAAGTGCTGGGGAAAGAACTTACAGTCAATTTTTCAGTGAAGGCTTCAGTCAAGAGAATTTGATTTCTGTTGTATTCCTATTTAGTAATAGCTGGATTGCTGCATAGAATATATAATAAATTAGACACCAGTTTTGTTGTGGAATTTATAGAATATGAGGAATAATATCTTGTTTTACAAGTATTAAAGTATTTTTGTTGACCTTGCTGTTTTCAGGATTATAAAGAAAAATATTGAAATGTGTCAAAGAATAGTTCGTAATTTGAGGTTACTTCTATAACTAACAGAAAATCCCATTAGAGAAGGTAAAGGATTAAGTGTTTGTAGTAACATGTTGTAATGTTTGTTGAGTTTTTCTTTCAATTTCTCTAAAGCTGAATTTTTCATGGTGCTGATTCTCTAAAATAATTAAATTTATAAATAGAAGTAATAGAATGATAGATTATCCTAGATTCTAGGTACTACTTTGGACAGTGCTATGAATGTGTTAATAAAAAAGTGCAACTTAAGCAGATATGTTTCCAGATTCTCAGCAAACCAGTTGTTAAATGTCTGTAAAAATACTCTAAAACTGTAAAAAAAGGCCTTTTCAGTTTCATACCCAAGGTCATAACATGGACATTCATGTGTCCTAATACAGATTTAGGCACCAGGCATTGGATTTGGATATTTTCTTGTAGCTTTAGTGTTTGAATTGTAGACCTTGCAAGTTCAACAGTTAGTAGAATATATGATATTGCCTAAAATCCAAGAGAATGTTAATTTTTACTGTTAATTATTCAAAATGTGAGGAATTAAAATGTTACAATCACATGTGGAACATCAGCTGTCTGTTCTTTCAACACTGTTTGTGGTGCACCTAAATGTAGCCATGTTTTGCTCCACTACCAGGTTGTAATTTTCTCAACGAGTAACATTTTGCTTGACTCCAGTGTTTCCTTATGCTTTTGACTTAATATAACTCTTTCTCTGCATGACAGAATGGCCTAACCTAAGCAGCCTCAATACTCACCCCTCAATATGTTTTTGACTATGTAAATGCCAGCAGGCCCAAGCTTAACTCACTTTTCTACAACCCAAGTATTTCATTATATCTCAAAGTTATTAGTATGCCAGATCTCTTTTTGTGAGATTTTTTTAAATTAAGCTTCCAAGCTGATGTAACTGAGAATTACTGTACTACTGCTACATTTAGCCCAGCAACCCTCGTCATGTACACATTCCAGTTCTGTCAGGGTAAGATTTAAGAATGCAGATTTTATCTCCTGCACATCACCACCTTCTGATTTCCTTGGGAAATGGCTCCCAGGCAGATACAATGGTGTTTCTCAAAAGATGCTTCATGTAAATGACCAGGAGACCAAAACCCAGGTCATGCCCCAGAAGGTCAGTGTTGACATAGCTATGGAGAGCTGTAATTGCCATTGTTCAATTGAATCCCATTAAGAGATAAACCTAGTTCACCTGGACTCCCTGTCTAGTCACTAGAAAGAGGCAAACACTGTCAGAAGATATTTTAGATAGTAAGTGGGCTGAATTGCTCTCTGGTGGAACTCCCCAGATTACCTGTGATGAGAGTGACGTGGAGAAGCTGTAATTTCACAGACAGGCTCACTGAATATTGCCTTGCTTGTGCATGTGAGACACTGAACTCCTTTATCCATGTAAGGATCTAACCTTCCTAAGGTGAATAAAAGGGCAAAAGATGACTGTGCTTTGTTTCAGGTGCTGACCAAATGCTAGAAAAGACAAATTCAACAGGGTATCATCAGACATTTAAAGTACATTAAAAAATTGTTAGAGTCTAAACTGATCCTTATTTTAATTCTACTTAGAGTTGAAACATTAAATGAATGGCCTGAATTTCAATCAATGGGATTGTGTAAGTAATTCTTTGGGGATACAGCAGGATGCCACAGACTTTAGTCTGGGGATGATTCTACAAAATTTACATTATAAAAAATACTGTTTTCTATAATGGAATAGTGAAAGAATATTCAATGTGATGAGAAGTCAGATTTTACTATCTTACTTGTGTGATTCCCCATAATAAAATACATGCTTATACCTGCTTTTAATTTAACTTCAACTTCCTTATATGCTTCCTTGTCCTATCACACATATTGATTTCAAAATATAAACTGAGGTCAACCATATCTGTGCCTGAAGAAAATGCAATATACACTCAAAACCTATAATCTTCAAAAATAGTGGGAAAATAAGTATAATGTTTAAACATGTTGCCAGACATATTTGTGTATAAGGTAAGTTTCAGCATACAGAATACTGCACATGTATTGTAATATAATTTTCATCGTGTAGTGCATATCTTGAGCACATTTTCATTATATAGCTTTAATTCCTGTATGTGAAGGTTTTTATGAGTTAAACATTTCAGTAATTGTCATAATAAGAGCAGTTGCAACAAGTTGGACTCTTGTTATTTGGGTGTATTTTTACTTAAATATACCTTCACAGAATAGTTATGTGATATATACAAGTTGGTGCTCTTAAAGGCAATCAGAATAATGATAAAGAATGAACAGAAGTCACCATATGAAACCAGTGTACACAAAATATTTGAAATCAGTAATTTTGCAGAGCACAAATGATACCATTCTAATGCATCATTGTGACAGTGTCGATGGTACCTCTTCTGAAAGGGTGTCTTGCATTAGCTCTATGTCACCTTGTCTGCATGTTATGTAGATGAGCAAATGAGTTGTATCATGTCAATTGTTTTACTGCCAGAATCTTTAATTGTATCTCTGAAATGAGATCTGTGAATGCCTGTTTTTTTTCCAAGCTCCTTTCCTTAACAAGGAAATAAAAAAGAAGGTTCTAATCAGGGTAAAATTCTGTTCCTGCAGAGGGCTAATAACACACTGAATTTTTGGAAGACTTCCATGAGAATTAACTGAGGCACATACAGTGTTTTCAGTGATTAATTTCAGCTTGACTGAAAACAATCAGGTAGAAAAAGGGCAGGTGTTTATTGGCTGCCACTGTTCAGTTGAGATAAACCTGGCTTAGCCATGCTTCTCTATTGGTTCTTGAAATCTATGTGACATTAAATTGTATCAGTTTAAGCCTTCACTTTTCTCCCAGTGTTGTAACTCCTGGTCTCCCTGTGCCCCAGATGGGCACATGGGCTGGGATAAGGAGTGACCTCTGTAAGCACTAGGGGCCCTTGGGGCCCTTTTGTTGTAGGTCTGGCTCTAGGCACTGCTTGTCACTGTTGCCCTTCCCTCTGGTTGTGGAGAGACTGGAAAAGATGTGCTACTGTTGGCTTGCAATCCTGCCCTTAACAGGAGTCCCAGTCCAGACTGTCTATACTAGTTAGGGAGAGTTGTTTCCCAGTTTGGTTTGGTGTGCTATCTCCCACACTGAAACACTACCCTTCGGGGAATGTGCTTTGAGTGGTCCCGAGTCTGTCTTCTTGTGCCTTTAAAATGGATTCTTCCCACGTGCCAGGACTTGAGGGGCATATCTAATTGGTGGTGTGTGAAAATGTTAACATATTTTGCAGAAATGCAATAGATGATACTGGGTGGACATACGTCACTTAAAGAAGGTGTATGTCCTTTCAAATATAATAAAATTGCCTAGATATAATAATAAGTAATTTCTTCCTGTGTTGAACGTATACTGCATGGAACTAGCATGTCTTTTAGACTGGGACTAGATGGCAATTTCTATATTTTAGATAGCTGAGCATAGGGAATAAGGCAAAATATTTTGTTTTGAAGGCTGTAAGGGTATTTTGTTTATATAAAGGAAACAATGTTTCTTTTGTAACTGTGAAACTTCCTATTAAAGGATGCATATAACTTTCAAAATAAGAAGATGCTTGTAGCTGTAAATGGCTATGATATATTTGCTGTTCCCCCACCCACTTAGAGGCAAAACCTATTTATGAGGCTTTATTAAGTGCAAATAATTCCCATGGCTTCGGCACAGAAGAATCAGCTGTAGAATATAGTCTGATTTGCATATAAATGACATGACATGATTTCTGCTCAGAAAAATATATTGAAAAATACATATTTCTGCATTGGAAAGCTGATATTCACACATATTAAGGTCAGCTTGCGTAACTTGTTTTAAGCTGCTGCATGTTGATACCTGATCACACTGCCAGCTAGATTCAGGCTTTATCCTTTGAAATTATGGATTTCTTCTTTTGATCTAATTAAGCTATAATTTAGAGAAACAGATTCCAAAACATTTATCTCATCAGTTTAAGCATTTAAAAGTACTCAGAATATTCATCAGTACAAGTGGAAAACTCTGAACTTGACACTTTTCCTTATCTCCAGTACTGTGAATTTGTGATGTGAGAGAATTCCTGTTGAGTGAGACAGAAAAAGGCTGCTAACTTGCTCTAGTCACTTTAATAAATGGTAGGATGTAATGAAAATAGACACAGAAATATTACTCTTTTTTTGTGCTTTAATCTGTATAATACAATAAGTAATACAGTGAACCTTGCCATTGAACTCTGTATATTTTCACAGATTCTTACCTCCTACTTTGCCAGTACCTTTGAGGGTGTTTCTTTAGGCAGCCAAGCCACTCATGTGGGACAAGTGTCCACTTACTGAGAGGCACCTGCTGCTTCTTAGATCCATCCTAAAATAAAAGAAAGATGTTGGACAGACAGGCATTAAAAGGTTGGGAAGAGACCTGCCACAACTTGATTTCAAATTCCTGGCTGGCAAAGGTCTTAGTGAGCTGAATGCCATTGCTGGAAGCAATAGGTTCTCTGCTTAGAGACATTGATTTGCCACAGTGAATGGTCATTAGTTCTGAATGCCTCATGGAGAGCTTGACACTGTCTAGTAAAGAAAAAGTGAAAGTAGTGCTATCTAGAAACTTGTATGTGCAAATCAGAACCTCCTTTTTAGCAATTTTTTTCTGTCTATAAAGGCTATTAAATTATATGAATGAAAATGAGGCAGTATGAATTATTACTATTTTTCCTGGTGTGGAATAATATTTTAGCTGTTTTATTCCAGACTTGTTAGGTTCATGGGTGGAGGAAATACACTTGTTTTTATCCCAGAACTCTATCCTTGTGTCTTATGTGTTATGCCTGAAGAAGATTTATCTGTCTGGTTGGGAATTTCCACTCAAAGAATAGTCACCCAGCAGCTGTATCATTTATCATTTTTCACTATCTTCTCAATTATAAAGATTTTAGGCTCTGAGGTCAGTTTGGTTTCTAAAAATTGTACTAAGAGATGTGAAAGGTGCATTGACCAAAGCATCAGCAAATTATCAAATAATTTTATTTCTTAAGTATGGCAGCAGAAGTGATAAAGAAAGTGTCGGCCATGAAATAGATATGCTTATCTTGTGATACATCCCAGAGATGCATTTCAGAGACTGGAGGCTTGCTTAGTGAGGAAAATAACCTGTGTTAGGAAGATAAGAGGTACAAGTGGATGGATCTCCCTCCCTGTCTCCTGGGTGTGATTGTCTCAGACAACCATATTAGCAGAAGGTTAGACACATTCTTAGCTCCTGGAATGGATTTGCTGAAGTGACAGTGCATACTGAGGATGATGGTAAAAAGATGGGCAGTGTATTGTGGAAGAAAATAAAGTTGGCAGCTTGCAATGGAGGACCACAGCTTCAGATAAGCATGTGGTTCAATAGAAATTAGTCTCTGTCCATAGACTTTATAGCAGCCGATCAGAACTGCTCTTTCAGTTCAAGCAGTTAATAATATCTCAGCACTGTAGCTTAAGGGATACAATTTTCAAAATTATTGTAGTGTGGGACCAATAAATTTCAGCACAAAGAAGGCACTATTCCATATAATTTATTTTAGATTTCCATCTAGGGTATGTTCTGACACTCCATATGAAAGTCAAATTGTCCATGTAAAATGGTTTTCAGGTGATAAGTTGACCCCTGGGGTTTTAGTAAAATAATAGGTTCAGAATTCCATCTGACTCTCCAATCTATAAAAGCTAGTTATCAGCTGTTTGAAGGATTTGATAAGAAACAGAAAAAAAGAGAGAGCTTTTGTACAGTGACATTTTTCTCATTAATGGGACAATGTAAGAATCACAAACTCCTTCTGGATTTGGCAGTAAATACTCTGCTGACGTGTTCCAGGAGGTAGTTGTTCTGTGTGAGGAGTGTATGTGTCTAATCCTCCACATGCATATGGAACAAGGAATATTTCTAACAGACATGTACAGCCTGTCAAAAGAAGGACGTTTACTGTGCCATCATCTGGCCATCATTTCTAAATGCATTCCACCACCAGAGCCTACTTTGGCAGAAGTTTTGCTGCAGAATGACTGTCTTACAGTGCCTAGAGACATGGTAGAATATTTAAATGTTATGCAAAACAAATGGTAACCTGAAAAGAAATGAGGTGTTATTTTAAATTCTTGTCTGAACACTTGTATAGGACTTGCTGTGACTTTTGTTTCTAGTTTTGTTATTTAATTGTATTTTCTTGAGAATACTTAAAAATAGTTCCTATTGTAACTTGTGACTTTACTGTCAGTTTAAGCAGATCCAAAGTTAGGTAGAGGCTTTGTTGCATTTTGTTTTAGTAGATGGGTGTATCTGCATGTTCATGCAATGTTAGTGAGTAACTGGGAAAAGGTGACAGTAAGATAGGACCAGTCATTGTGACAGCAGAGGCAGCTTGCTTAATAAAATGCTAAAAGCATGTTTATTCTTAGTGCATTTGAGTGCCTCTTTGAATTTTGAGCAAAAAAATACCTCCTGCTTTTAAAAAGCAACTGTGCTCAATAAAATATGACTTTCTACAGTCTTTGTATATAAAAAGGATTGTCTCAAAGCAAAACCCAAGTCCTCCTCAATTGTTTGTGATGTTCCTGTACTTCCCCTTCCCGTGGGGGGGGTGAACATTGAGCTCACTGCAGAAGCTCTGTTATACTCTGTGCTGCAACCTTTGCAGGTGTGAGGAAAGCTGTACGGAGGGCACCCGTTTGCCTCCTGTGTTCTGGAAGGGGCAGACATCTCCTCCTCCAGGAGGAACTGAGCAGTGCTCAGGAGTGAAGACACCTGATGCTCCCAGGTGGGGTAAAGAAGGGAAATGTAGTGATCTGAGATCTTGGAGGCAGTGTTGTGGAGGAGCTGGGATTTTGCCTGTGGGACAGAGCAAGCTTTAGAAGTGACAGGAGAAAGGTAAGTTTCCTAGAGGAGGTGTCTGTGCCACCTCTGTGAGTCACTTCAGAAATTTTCAGATTGGAAGGAGGACTGGAAAGAAAGATTTGCGCTGCAGTGACACAATGGAAACATTACTTTTAATGGAAACATTAATTTTCTATTAATTCTAGCTCTCCAATAGATCAGACTTGTCGTGATTTAAAGTACAATTCTATCCTCCCATTCCAGTAACGTTTGCATTTATAAATCTGGATTGGGTGTGTACTTATCAAACAGAAAAACATCTACCTAAACACAATGGCTATTTTGGGGTCCTTGTGGACAGGATGAAAAAGAGCTAACTGCTCTTACACCTGACCTCTTCCTGGTTTTGTTTGGTTGCTTTTAACTTTATAGAGATAACTGGGTGTTAGTCCTGGGTGTGTAAGTTATAACAGATGTGGGACAGGCCGGCTCCCTCCCTTGAATGAACTCCTGCTCGTTCAGGTGTATATGAGCAGCACTGAGATCTGCTGGAGTGTGCTCAAAAGCAAAGCATCTGTTGCATTCTTAAAGTGCTTTTCTTCTGGAAGAGCAGATCTGAGAACCAGAATTTATGAATAACTGACTTCTCCTATTGACTGGATTTAATCTGCATTAACACTTTCCAAAGTAGCTATATATTTTCCCCTGGGTTGTTTGTCACTCTGAGGCCGATTTGTAAATACGTCACCAAATTTCAAGTTTTCAGGTGTTAGTGCTGAAACGTTTACCTCTCCACTGAGGTAATGATCATGTGTATTTGTGGCCCTAGTTAATTGTAGGCCTCACCTTTTGCTTACTTAAGCCCTGTGAGAAATTGTTTCCTTTCCTGGAGTGGGATGATGCACAGAAGGAAGTAAAGTACTTTATCTGCATTCTTCCATACCCCTAAATGCTGGGAAATGCTGGGCTGATATGGTGTCAGGTGCTGTAGCTGGGTAAGTATTCACTGAAAAATCTGTGAGTGCAGCCATAGGTAGAGTTGGTGTCAGACATGAAACCATCATGATCCAGCCCTGGAAGGAGAGTCCCAGAGCTCTGCATCAGGGAGGGCACACAGAGCAGCCACATGCCCAGCATCAGCCCCCTCCAGGACAGGGACAGCAATCCATTACCCCAACAGAATAAGTTTACTAAAGAAGCATTGGACAGATGTGGTTTTATTAAAAAGTCTGTCCCATAACTTTTAATGCAGGAGTGGGGTATCTGTTCTAAGACTTGGAATTCAGGACATAGCATGACTAAAAAGAAAAACAGGAGAAAAAATAGTAGACAAAGTCTTGTCTCCTTCAGAGGCACAGCTTTAGGAACGACCTTCTTCTTACATGAAGCACTGAGCCTTTGAGGTTAATGATGAGTTTGGGGCAAGACCCACCTTTGTGTCTGTATTTTGCCTTTTGTCCCCTGTAGGCAAACTTAATGCAGATGCCATTTTGTTTAGTGCTATACAAGGTTGTGCTGACTGGCCAGATACTTTTGGAAGTATGACTGGAATGTGCTTGTGAAGACATGGAAACCTAATCAGTAATGAAAATAGTCACTGAGTGTAAATCTGTGTTCTGTCAGAAAAGCTTGTTGATGCTGTGGAGCTCCACTCTCACCCTGCGCCACTCAGCTGTTGTACCAGGCCAGTTGTTTTGTAAATTATCTCTTATGTGAATAATCTTTTGAGAAGCCTGTCTCTCATCTCCTGTCAACGCTGTTATTGCCAGAAGAAGTGCATGTGTACAAAGAGCAAAGCAGACTCAAATGCTAGCTTCTGCGGTTGCATTTCACTCATCCTTGAATTGGAAAGTAGCCTTTGTTTCGTGTATGTGGCAAGTGAGCTACATAACATTAACGAAACAGAGATCCTAAATCCTGCTTAGAATTGTCATTGGCAGCTCTTAATGTATTTTCAGTAGTATTTTTTGTTTAGAGCTTAGTCATAACTCACCAAGATGTAGTTCTGCTTGTTAGCTGTCGAGGTGGTTGAAAGCGCTTGGGATACTCCAAGATTTCATCCCAGCTTCATAGCATTCCTCATTGCCTTGAAATTGTGCTAGGCTTTCTATCTGTAGTGAAAGAACTAAAAATAGAGCAGCACTAAATTGACATTTCCACTCCTTGTGTGAATGGAAAATGAGAAGCTCTTTGTCGGCTACCATGTGTAAACAGTTGTGTCTTTCCTGCAGACCCTGACAAGAGATTTCAGACCATATTTCTTTAAAAAGGTCATTGAGGAATAAAGCCCCCAGGATGCACCGCACACTAGGTGTGTTGATGTCTTTCACGCGGGGCTCACACCGGACATTTCCTCTCCGTTACCGCGCTCACAATCGCCAGCCCGAGGTGCGTTGAGGAATCGCCCATAGGCCGTGCAGGAGCCGTGCGTGAGCAAGCCCTCGGTCTCTGCGCACCCGCGGGAGCTCCGCGCCCCCGGGCACTGCGGAGGGCACAGTGCGGGGGCGCTGGCTCCGTGCCCGCTCCCTGCGGGCCGTGCCGGACGGAGGCCACCGCCTCGCTGGCCGCGCCGGGGGCGGCCCGGGACAGCCGGGGCTGCCGCCCTCGGGGCGCCGCCCTCCCGGTGCTTTAGCCGGGGGCACTCGCGTGTCACCGTGCGCTCCCCCTCGCTGCTGGCGCCAGGCGCAGGGAGAGACCGAGGTATGGCACAGCTTGTGCTGTAGGCACCCCATGGTGTGTTCCACGGTGCTTGTCCAGAGGGCTCTCGCGTCTCGGCACTGCTGGGTAGGTGACACACAGACCCGCGGGCAGGGACGGCGGGAGGGACCCGGCTGCCACCGCCGCCCGCCCGCGCCCCGGAGGGACCTGGCGGCAGGGCACGCAGCTGGCCTTGCTCGGGCAGGTGCTTCCGGACGTAAAGGGAGCTAAATACTGAACACCCATGCAAAAATGCAAGCTAAAAGCAAGGGCGCCGACTATACCGTAGCACCGGCAAGCGCTGTAATCTTAAATGGAGAGAGGCCTACGTAAGATGGCCAGTTCTGTGTATTGTAACCAATTGATTAAATGGTTAACAAGGGACTGACGTGCTGCAGAGGGAAGGTGGCATACCATCGTTTCGGGATTTTTCCAAACGAGGGAGTCGTGTGACCCACTTCAGCACCGCAGTTCCCTCCTTCCTCTTTGTCACTCTCGGGTGACAACCGGGCCAGCCAGAGCGGACGGCCGAGCCGGGGCACCATTTCCAGCCGCTGCTGCCTGGGGCGCCTCGGTGTGCAGTTCCTCTGCACCGTTACCCTTCCTGTGGGAAGGAAGGGAAAGAAAAGAGCCCTTTCCTTAGTGCAGAAATAGGTTATGGGGTAGTTTTTGCTGAGAATTTTCTCCTGCAAAGGAAAGTGCGTGCCCGGAGCAGCTGTTGCGCTGACCTCCCTTCCCTGTGAGCGAGGTCCCGCTGCATGCCGGCCGGGGAAGGGAGCGGTGGCGAGACCTGCCTGGGCTCTGCGGCCTCGCTGGCTCTGGCTCCGCGGCCTCGCTGGCTCTGGCTCCGCGGCCTCGCTGGCTCTGGCTCCGCGGCCTCGCTGGCTTTGCCTCTGGAGCTCGCTGGCTCTGGCTCTGCAGACGGGACTCGAGAGGCCGGGGTGCCCCTGGGGCTGGGGAAGGCTTGGGTGTGCCTGTGGTCGGAGTGGGGCTGCACGCAGATCCTTCCCTACAGAAAAGTTTGTCATGGGCTGGTATCTGGCTTCACATTCCTTCCCAGAGCCTCTAGAAGTTAACTTTCAAAAGGGAGGTCTCCCTTGTGGATTTATGTCAGTGATTTGGGGTTTTAAACTATTCATGCATGAAAAATGACTTAGGAGCTGTATACTCCCATGTATGAATAATGACTACATGGGAACACAGATTACAGCAGTTTTGCACTGAGACTGCTGCAGTTTACATGCTCTCTTTGGGAACATTATGAAACGTTTTTAAATGCTGGTTCATGTTAATGCATTGATTTCAATCCGTCTCTTTTTGTCCCTTTTGGATTTGTTCAACTTAACAGCTAGCTTGTTTCATGTTTGCTCTAAGATATGCTTAGCAAATTAGGCAAATAAAAAAATGCTTGCAAAAATACAGGGCTGTGCACATTTATCAGGTTTTTTATTTATTAATAGATTTCAATTTCCATATGATAGTCTGCCTTTTTTTTTAATTTTGGCTCAGTGGATAGTTTATGCCAATTACATGTAGTTTAACAGCTTTGAAATCTGTTTTTGCTTTTCTAATGCATGAAGACATTGATTCTGTTTCAGGTTTTAATTAAACTCTACACTGACTTTAAATTCTATTGTCCTTTTCATTTAAATAGGATTTTTGTTAGATCTTTAACAAGACCTCAGTGGGGTAATAAATCTAAGCAATTGTCCTTATTAGGAGTAGATTATCCTCAAGAGATGGAAAGTCACAGAAGTAACTAAAACCATTTGCAGAGACTGAACTAAGGCTTTTTCTTCCTAAACATTAAACAGACTTGAAAATTACTTGCTTGGGCACTCAAATTAAATTAAATGATATTTTGTTTATTTTTCACATTTTCAGTGTAGGCTATTTGCATTTACTTAAAATTCGTGTTTCATTGAGTAGGACTCACTCCTGAATAAGGATCCTTACTTTCAGTATACAAGCTGTAATTGAAGCTCAATATATCCTGCCATTTCTTTTATTAACCCTTGCAGTGCTTCTAATGTATGGGACCTGCTGACACAGTGAGTGCATTCTTAGTTCATTGTCTTTGCCATAGAGATGAGTCTTGGCTGAAGAATTGGTCTTGTGTTTGTCCCACACCCCAGCCAAGGAGAACTGTGCAGTATGCAGGAGTGTGGACCTTGTGCAGAGATCTCACAGGCTGGATTAAAAACAGGTTCTTGGAGAAAACTTGTCACACACTCAACAGTTCTGTCTAGGTTTGACCTTAGAGTTTACGTACTGCTAGGAGGTGAAAGGGGATATAACTCATGGTTCTCTTTTTTTCAGCTGCTTGCTTCATTCGATGGTATTCTTTGTTCTGCAGGTGCTCCAGGTTTGCTTTGTTCCTTGCTTTAGTCATCGGTTGGCTTCTGATGGGACAAGGCCTCCTTTACACACACAGTCAAATCCTGAATAGCTCCCCAGTGTTTAACTCCCGAGTTCATTATACACATTGTGGTGCAGGTTCTTTAAGCATTCACTCCTGTGGAAGCTCCCTTTTGGGGGACACTCATTTCTAGGACTTAAGTTCTACAAACCAACGAGCAAAGGCAGGGATGTTGTTCCGGGACATTGTCCCAGTGAGCCCTGCCGAGCCAGCGGCCTTTCCCTGCTGCCCGCAGTCGCTGCGCTGGCCAAGCCACTGCCCTCGGCGGGGGCCACGGCCGCGGGAAGCGGGGCTGAGGGGACCGGCCTGAGGGGCCACGGCCGCAGGAAGCGGGGCTGAGGGGACCGGCCTCAGGGACGCGGCCGCAGGAAGCGGGGCTGCGGAGACCGGCTGAGGGGCCACAGCCGCAGGAAGCGGGGCTGAGGGGACCGGCAGAGGGACCGGCCTGAGGGACGCGGCCGCAGGAAGCGGGGCTGCGGGGACACGGCCGCACGTGACGCGCCCACGTCCGCCTCCGCCGGGAAGGAGCCCGCAGCTCTGCTCGGCTGATGAGGACCAGCCCCTCTCGGTTGTTGCAGCTCCACCGGCTCTCAGCCAGCAGGTATTTAATGTCTCGGAGCCCTCCCGTCCGTGGGCTCCTCTGCCCCTGTCCTGCAGGCCGGCGTCTCTGCAGAGCCAGGTCCTGTCAGCCTCCAGGCTGCTGCTCCCCCCATGGCATCTGCTGTGTTTCTCTACTAAGAGACTTCACCTCAAACCTTCTCGTCTTCTAAGTGATACTCTAGTGATACTTTGGGGCAGAACGAATTATGTTAGAGGAACACAGCTCATAAATATTAATTTCTAATTAGACTCTATTTGCTGCATATTCTAGGCAGCATTACAGGTTTTGAGCCTTCATCTGCCACTTTCCATATCACTCAAATAGCAGGGATTTTGGCATGGTAAGTCACAGAGGAAGGTGGAAAATCCGATGCAAAGTGAGATAACGTACTTCTTCGTAATTGTGGCTCTTCTGTGCCCTAATAGAAAACTTTAAAGCATGGAAGGTGCTGACAGCAGGTAAGTCACCTAGTTCCTGCTCTGCTTTAGGTATAAAGGCTGGGGAAAGTGGAGGAAGAGAAGGCACACCTTGGCTTTTAGGCTCAGATTGCAACTCACCCTTCCTTCTAAAGCTGTGCACGGAAGTGTGGCAAACCTCGGGTGAGTCCTGCAACTCATTATATGACTCAGTGCACAAGATTATGAGCACTGAGAGTGCTCAGCCTTTGGGACAGAGTCTGGGGAATTGAGAGGTTCTTCATCCTGTCTTGCGTGGCAATTAAACCTGATTTAGGCAATGCCATGTCTTGGACAAATGCCACAGGGCATGGTTTTGCTCTGGATTCTTATCAGGATGTGTGATTTTTCTCTCTGTGTTCCCCAGCAGCAGAGCCAGGAGTCTGTGGCTCTGCAGGGTGAGATTGAGAGGGCCCAGCTCTGTCCCTCACTAAGAGATTTGTCTTATCTCCCCATGTCCCCTCCACCCCTGTTTCTGGGGATGTATGCTGTAGTCAGAGGCAAGTGCTGTGACCCTGCCTGCAGTATTAAAGTGATGTGTCTACAAGAAATGCAAGGCTAGCTAAATGGACTTCCACTGCTTGCTGATGTGCAGTGGAAAGAATCCCGTCTTGCCTTGCACTCTGCAGCAGTGTGCGTTGCTTTCCAGTGCCAGGTACGTGCCGCAGCACCAGATGTGGGGAGCTGCTGCTTGCACGTGTGCCATGCGCTGAGCTAGCAGCATTCCCCCTGTCGCAGCAGCCTCCCTGGAGGGCAGCAGGCTGCTGGAAAGGTCAGCGGGGTACCTGTGCATCACAGGCGTGAAAAGCTGCCCTCTTTAGGCCCTGAGGCAACAACCTGCTTTCGCTTTGTGAAGCCGAGCAGAAAAGCTGGGGTCCGACAGAGGCGGGTATCCCTGAGCACAAGACAAGGCAGCATGAGGGCATAAGAAATCCAGTTTGCTTCTCAACGTGAGTGGATGGGGTTTGGGTGGGAAGGTAATGGGAATGCTCAATGTTTGCTGCTAACATTTACTAAAATGACAGCAAATCCCATCTGTATTAATGTTTAGCTTTTGAGACGCAGTGGAATTTTACTTTGTTAAAGAAGGTAGGAAGCCTGGAAGTAGCTCTTTAATCTTCAACTGGAAAATATTATTTTGAAATCCATTCTCTTAGGAGTGGAATAATCAAACAGAGTGATAATGGATGTTAAACCTACTCTGAATGTTATTTAAAGGATTTCTTAGGTGGAAACAAAAGTTGATAGGATGGTGTCAGGCTCAAATGGACATCAGCTTTACATACAGTTGTCCACATGAAGAAGAGAGGTTGATCAGTCTGTATTTGCTGGTTATGTGATTGTTTAGGAATTACTAAAAGTCATTATGTGATTTTTAAATACTTCCATTTGCTCTTTGTTCCAACAAAAGGCTGTTGGAACTGTATCCACGTGTTTTCACAAGCACAGCTCTATGCATGAGAGCTTCACCACAAAGGGTATACAGTGTCCTGCATCTGCAGAAGTCTTCAACATTGAGCAGAAAAAACCTGTTAGTCTTTCCCCCCCTACTGCTGACCTGTTCCTCTTGGCACATTTTTGATCTCCCTTGATCAGTCTGTGCCTGGTACCATGTATACATGTCTTGTTGTTCCCCACACTGTAATGCTCTCCTGGTTTTCCCAAATGTTGTTACATTTCCTTTCTCCTGCCTCTATTTTTCATTTCTCTTTCCCATTTGCAATGCATCTGCGTCTCTTTGTTTTTCACTTCTAATTTAATACCACCAGTGAATTTGTGTCTCTCTGCAGATCATTAAAAAGGAGCTATGTGGGATTACCTGTAAAAGAAAACACAATATTCCCAAAACAGGTTACAAACTGGTGTGTGTCAATACTCTCTTTTGGAACTTTTAGCTTTGTTTAGTTTTTTATCAGATGCAGAGTGATCTCTGGATCTCTTGTTTGCCACTCCAGCATGAGAATACAAGGAACAAATTCAAGAGTTGCAGGACTTGAAAGGACCTGTGCAGCCATAGGAAAAGGGCAGTTTCCTGTGTAAAGCAGAGCAAAAAAAAAAAAAAAATCCCTGTCCAGTCACAAAACTAGTCTATCCTCAGCCTGTGGGCAGATTACAGGAGTCCTTTCCTCCTTTTTACCCTCTGAACAGGCTGTTTCAACCCACCATTGTGATCAGTGGCTGGCAAGCTGGCAGGAATGGATGTGTGCCTGAAATACCACCACGTAGTGAGGGGCCACACCTGTGGTGAGAGGAGTTCTGCTCCTCTGGGAAGCCAGGAGTCATGTGATTGCTTTAATCCAGCACAAATCTCTGTGGCTGATGCAGCCAAAAGAAGCATTTGTTTTCTGTGGTGGGTGGCAGAGTTGGATGAGGGAACAAATCCAACTGTGAGCTACCACGTTGCCTCATGAGGCCGACCTGAATGCTGGCATTATTGACACATGGAGGGAGATTTTGGGGTAGGAAACAAAGACGAGCAGTGTCACCACATGGTCAGTGGAGAGAGAGGAGCATGAGTCTCTTCCCAGTGCCTGGTTTTAGGATGTGGATGGCACTGGGAAGAGACTGGATGTGCTGTGCCTGTGAGGTCTGTACGTGCCAGCTGATGCCCAGGTTGGGCAGCAGCATTGGACTCACCTAGCCCTTCATTTCACTTGTGCTCCCTGTTGGAGTGCTTCACCAGGAAAACTCACATTCTCAGCCCTGTCAGGGAGGACAGGATGGGCTTATAGTTGGGCTCTGACTGGGTTAAAGGATGCCTTGGGACAGCAGCAGGTTTTCTGAAAGCCCCTGTAGGCTGCATCTCCTGGCACTGACTCCCTGCTGCCCTCGGTCCTCCTCGGCTGCAGTGCAGGAGGCAGCCAGCATTGCCCGGTGGTAGTTTTAACTCTCTGTTACCTGAAATTCAGATGGTTTCAAAGTAACAGCAGTTAATAATCCACTGGCCCCTTTGTCCAGTCACATCCCTCATGTTGCCCCTGCCACCAGTGTTAATAATATTGTGCATAATTTCCCAAGCACAGACTGGGAGGTGGGGAGTGAGAGGTGTGCCCTGAGGGACTGGTGGCAGCAGTGAGTGTTTGAGGCTGTATAAAACCCACTGGTGTGTGAACTTGCTGTCAGGGAACTGTTTACATAGTGCTTAGCATTGGTCAGTGGCAGGACTGTAAACTGAAGCAAATAGCTTTGTCCTGAGTACATTTTCTAGAGGGGATGATGCAGAAGAAAATTGAGTTAAAAATTAGCTTTGAAATTAGCTGAAAGTTTTTTACCAACCACACAGGACTTTGAAACATCTGACATTAACAAAATAACCTATTTGAAGCAATAGTAAACTGCCATCTGCTGGTAGAAAAATAATGCACATAATGAACATTCAGACTTAGGAAGTGATAATTCTTTTGTGTTTGACATGCTGCAGTCAAATATGTACATGACAAAGAAGATGCATATATTTATTTAACGGGTGGTTTTCATCTCTATTTGCATTTTCATATAGAATATGCTAAACAGATGCCTATAATATAACTAACTTTAACGACAAGCCCAGAAACAAGACAATAAGAATAAAGAATGAGGACTAATAAAAGCAGATGAGCGATCAGGATGATGACAGGCTCCAAATGTGTCCTATTTACATTGCTAATAATGAATCACAAGCACTTCCTTTTATTGTTTCCCCCTGTCTTAGACCCTCCTGTATGACCAGAATTGTAGCACTGAGAAACATTTCCTGGCATCTTCATTTTGATTTGTGTGTGTGTGGATGTGGTTCCTTACACAAGCGTGTAAATAGGAACTGGGTCTTTAATTGTTCCTGATTTAAGTAGGTCATGTTCTCCAATACACAGATCTCTTGTCTTCTGGTAAGCCAGGTCAGCTGTTGAAAAGGATATGGAAAATACTTACTACACAAATGTGACCAGCGAAAATGATTTCACAAAGGACCACTCCCAAATTATATGGCATGACAGAACCAGTTTCCATAAATCACCAGCATGATGAGTACACTGCAGGGGAGAGACTATCAGATTTCATGTTTGTATAGTGTGTACCAAGTGGGTGTGCTGAGCATTACTGTGTCCCTCAGGTGCTGCTGCACTATAAATAGCAGTGTTAGCGTGAATTACCTCCAGTGCAAACATCAGGCCACTTGTCCTTTTCATATGCATGCAGTTTTGTTTTATGATTGGGATTATTCCAAACACAGCCTATTGTTTTAGCAAACTGATCTTCTCATAGGAAATATTTTAAATGGGCAAAGAAAAAATAGGTCAGTTCTTCCTTTGAAATCAGAGAGAAGTGTGTATTTGTAATATTTCCCAGGCTTATTTCCTTGGAACAGGTTTGGCAGGTATGAGAGGAAGTTAAAGATTTATTTTTGGTGCTATGTACCAGATGTCATACCTGCTCTTCTGAGACAGCTGCTTTTATCTCCAGCAGTACCTGCTCTAGTAGCAATGAAAAAGTGACTTGAATCCCATTTAAAGCATGTAGTGTGCACTGTTCTTGTGCCACTAAAGGAAAGGGAAGGCTTGTTTGGGAGACTCCAGGCAGAGTGCTTATGTGTCATTCTAAAGCAAACATGTTTGCATCCCTCTCAGCAGTGTTTTGGCCTCCTTGAAGATGTGGTGAATTAATATGCCCAACTCCAGGGCTTGTGGCCCCAGCAGACACTGAAGGGCTACAAAGATGTCCAATTTGAAGTGCTGTTATATTTATGAGATCTCAACATTTATGGCTCATTTTGTAGCATCCAGGTGGTTCTTTCTAAAGGACTATTTGTGGGGAATTTCTGCGTGCTGTGCACACTCCACTCACGTTGGCCTTAATCGAATGCTGTTCAGTGTCTCCTGAAAAGAGCCCTGCGTGGTGGCAGAGTAACATTAATACTGTAGGGCCAAATCCTCAGCTCAGGTAAACACCACAGCTTTTTTTGACTTGTAATCTCTGGAGGATTTAGCCTTGGTGCATGGTCGCAGAGGCAGACACCTTGCTCTGGGTCCTGTTTACTGAAATGCTCCAATGGCAACACAACATGGTCAGATGGAACAGCCAGGGGAACAGTGGTGCCCATGGATACCTGTTAACAGCTGGGAGCTGAAGGATGCAGTTACCATCAAAGACACCACTGTCCTCTGCTTTGCCCTGGAGTCTCCCTGCCAACAGGACTTTGCCTTCCAGCTGAAGAGTCACTGATGGTTGAAATTGCAGTCCCAGTTCATTTCAGGTATGCCACTGACCCACATGACCCATAGGAAACATAAGGTAAAGGCAATCAAAGCAGCATGTTCCTGTAGCCTCTAAGGGCTGTAAAAATGGAAACATGGGAAACAAGCTCATAGATATATGGAATGAGGATGAGGGTTCACTGTTACCTGCTATAGGCTAAATCAGGAGTTGAGTGAGACTGACATTTGAGCCAGCAAGAGAAGGTAGGTGAGTAAAAAATGATCAAAAGATAAAGCTGGTATTTCCTTCATGTTATGCTAGAATCACACTGTTCAAAAAGGCTCCCAAACCATGGAGAGCTGGGGCAGGCAAGGGTGAAGAGGTGGGTTATGGTGATGGAAGGGTATTGTCATTACATGAATTGGAGCATTTCAAGTCTGTTTAACTGCTTGGTGCCGTATCCTGTTAGTCTTTTCTGAGCTTACTTTGCAGTGGAATGGGGGAAGCTGTGCTGATTGCACAACTGGTTTGTTTGGCTGTTTCTTTTCACTGTGTTTCCAGCAAATTAAGCACTGTGTCCTGCCTGTGCTATGTTCAAGGTTTGGCAAAGGGCTTTTGATGGGTTTGCCATCATTTGCCCAGCACTTAATCTTGCATCCTTTTGCTAGTATGGCTTCTGTACCAAAATGCAGTGATCAGACTGAGTAACAATAAAGCTACTAGTGATTTACCAAGGAACAGGAAAACCCTTAGTCAGGGGGCAGTTTCTAGCAAAGTGTAGTTCTCAAGATGAATTGAGGTCCTTGTCTTTGCAAGGATTACTGCATGGTGGATGCAAAAATGATAACCTAGCAGTTAAGTGCTGTTGAGAAAGCAATAAAACACTCACTTCAAAAATCAAGAAGCATGAAATAGATACTGTTTTACTGGGGCAGGAAGGGGGGAACACTAGGAGAATCAAGAAATGGCTGCATATTGTTAATTTCTGTGGATAAAGTGACATTTGGAGACCTCTGGTATATATTTGAAATAAGCAATGAAATAAGGCTCATGTGCTGTGTGCTTGTCAAAGCCAGGCATGGGGGTTCGTGGAGATGCTCTGCTTTCACACTGTCTGCTGATTGGAATTGGGCCCATGAAGAAGCCAGGTGATTCATCTGCAGGGGTTTCTTTTTTCTGAACTCTGTTTCAGAGCAACAGCCCATGGCTCATTAAGCAGGGAAGATTTGATTGCAAGTGTGAAGGGCAGCACACAAAGATTCTCTACACACCTCTTGTTTGAGCCTTAGAGGGTAGAAAAATGAAATATTGGAGAAGTTTGTCCTGTGCTGGGGCAGAACCAGTGCTTCATGAAGAGCAGTGGTACTGTTAGAAAATATGTATGTTATTTGAGTCAACCAGGATAAAATTTAAAGCCACAATGTTCTTGTAAGGTGGTAGTGGACACTTGGTACTAGCCCACAAACACACAGCTGCCACTTCAGCTGACCTGCTGTGAGAATCATGCTCTTAAATCTGGTGCTCCATTTCTTTGGTGATGACACCTTGCTCTTGCTGTGTTCTTTCCACCCATACTGTTGTGTACTCTGGCATCTAATGCTGAGAGGGCAAATGAGGCTGCTGAGTCCAACTGCCACACCAGAAATGCACAGGGGAATTGAATACTCAGTCTGAAAGATTTTGCAATGTTAGAAGAGTCTTAAGGGGATTATTTTGCAATTCTTAGCCACCATTTATAGTCTGTGTTGTACCTGTTTGTAAAATTAATTTTGCCAGTTGAAATATTTGAAAACATGTTGATTTAGGAAAAGTATTTTTCTGGCAGTACGGTGTTATGTGAGCATTCATTTATTAACCCAAGTAACTTCCTTGGGAAATAGGGAAGTATTTCAACATCGTTTTTACAGACTGGGATATGTAAGGTTCAGATGTATAGATTTAGATCTATATGTTCTAGTGTCTGCTGAGGAGCATTTGGCCCTGCTTACTTGCACTCCAGTCTTTCCTCACCTGAACTCCCGGTCATGGAGCAGCTGTGTGCAGTGCATCTGCTGGCACCTCTCTGGTTGCAGCCTGAGAGCAGTTCTGTGCTGGGAGGGAGGTTAGCAGTGAGGATGGGTTATTGTAGAAAAGGGGAAAGGAAGGTAAGCGAATGACTGTCTTGCTTCAGGCTCTAAGAATGATGTGCCAAGCTCCTATTTTGAACATGGGAACTGGGGAAAGAGAGTGGCTGCATGGAGAGAAGCAGACTGAGGCTCTGTGCTTGCATTCCCAGACATCCAGATCAGACCAGAGAAGACAATGAACCAATATTGGGAATACAGAAAAAATCGTGGGCCCACTAATAATTTACTGGCTCCAGGAACAGGAGAATGTTGTAAACTGTAGTTATGACAGACAACAAGGTCATTTGAAACAGCAGTACCCAGGATAACAAAACAAAACAAGCCTCCCCAAAAGATTTCTCAGTCCTATGGTGCAATATTTCCACGTTCAATGGGCTGCTCTAAATGTAACTCTTACTAGATATTTACTGATGATCTGGACTTAAATGCTGTAGAATGCAGTGACAATGGGGAAGGATTGAGAATACTTGTTAGAAGGGGCAGCAAGACAGTTTCAAGGGTTTCTGTCTTTGCTTTCTTCTGAACCTGTTTTGGTTTGTTTGGGTTTTTTTCCCTTTATTTTTCTCATCTTTTTTGCTATAAAGTTCTGCTATAAACAATTAGAGGAAATTTAGCAATAATATTGTCTGTGGAGGCTAGGAAAGTAAGAATACATTCTATATCGCTGTTTTCCTTTGTTTGTCTTTTTTATCTTGTTTATCTTTGATCAGCTGCAGATGAAATAACCAGCTAACTGATTTCCCATACAGGGCTGCCACTCTTGCTGATGAAACTGTGCTGACATGGGAGTATGCTCTGTAGCAGTCTAGCAGTATCCATTTCTTATTCCAATACACTGACAGGTCATTCAGGGAGACAAAAAACGCTATTCTAAAGTAGAAAAGAAACTGCAATTTCAATTTTGTTTTGATTTGAAATTTTCCAGCTACCTATCAAGACCAAATCCTTGAACTATTTACTTAGAGTAACTGAAATACCCCTATTTGAAATAGTGGATATGCAAGATTTAGCCATTAAAGAGTTGGGGTAAAGTTAAAATCCCCTTCAATAATAACTAAAGTCGGAGAAAATCTTTCAAGAAAATTAAACACTTGATCAAAAAGAGAGAAGGGTTATTGTCGAGAGCATAAAGATTAAACAGGAGAGTTGTCTCAGAGAATAACCATCAATGATAAGTAGCAGGCAGTTAATAATATCCCCTCAGGGATCTTCTTTTACTCATGTAGGTTTTTGGACAAATACAATATTACATTTCTTGTAGTTAAAGTGTGAGGGAGCTTCGTGTCATTCTAGAGCAGCAGTGGAATAAGGACAACTGGAATGGTGGGAGGGGTGACCCAGAAGCTGAAACAGCAGGAAATCAGTGACAGTTTTTCCACATAACTCTCTTTTTGACCCGCAGATTCTGAGATCTCAGTGTCCCTGACATGCCTATTTTTTCATATCCACAGCACTGTATTAGTGCTGAGATTTTATATGGTACTGGCCCTCAATATGGAAAAGAAGGAGAGCCCAAGTAAATGAACCAGTGTGATTCCGTGTTGTAATTAAGAGCTGGTTTAAAGCTTGATCATGCAGATGGTTGAATTGGCAGAACTAAAGGCATGGTGATCTGCAGACAGGGGAAGGCGTGCAGGGTGGAAAGGGTGGGGGCAGAAGGGTCTGGAGAACCTCTGAAGCCAGCTCTGCAGCTGGAGAAACTGTAACATGAAACAACTCCCTTGATCTCTCATTTTTCTTCCCTTATTCTCTCCGCCTATATAATTGCAATAATAAATCTTTTTTGTTCCTTAACCATCTTGTGGCCATTGCAAACATTTAAGAATTAATGCAGTTCTCACACGTGATGCACATGTTCTTCATGTCCCCTTGTGTCCCTCCATTTATTCATTTATCATGTACACACAAAACTCCCATAAAATATTAATCTGAAATACAAATCTCTCTTTGCATCGTGGGAGCATTTGCATATAGTAATGTTAACAAGAGTATTAATTCTGCATGCACAGTCTGTGGACTGCAGACAGGGCCAGATCTCTCTCAGCAACTGTGCTGAAATCAGTGACAAATTAGGAAACATTATTTTCATATTAAAAATGCTGAGTGGAAAGTGACAGTTTCCTAGAACCGAAATGTTTTGCTTAAAAGTCAAACAAGAATATTTGAAGCCTTATTTTAAAATTTTCCTTCTAAGAATTCCTTTGTAAAAGGAGTTTTATATTGCTCCATGTTTCTACCAAATGGTTCCTAATAAATTGGTACAGTCTAGAAAAAGAAGGATTTAATTTTTTTAACAGTGCTGTAATTCATGGGAATCTGAACATTTATTTTGCTTTTCTTTCCTGTTGACAACATCAGGAGTGGCTATACTTCTTCCAGTTGGGGAAGGGCATGCAGTTGCAGATGGACCAAAAATAATTCTGTTGGGCTGGAGAGAGGATAATTTGCTCTGGGATAACAAAGAGTGAAAACTGTCTGAGCAGGCATTTGATGAAATGGAAGTAGCAGGAGGATCTCCTGTGGAAGAAATCTTTGCACCTGACTCCTGGCTGTGAGCACAGGTGGGGTTGTCCTGCCTTTGACAGGGTGAGAGCCCTAGGGCACCTTGGAGGCCATTGGGAGCCATGGCAATGCCTCTGGAATGAGGACATTTCTTGGCCTGGGTTTTACTGTGAAAGTGGGAGAGAGGGAACAAACTTGCTGATCCTTCACTGTCCAAGGCAAGCTTAAGAGAAAATTAATGAAAGATGGGTTCTTTGTCTGCACCCGAATCCCACCAGACACACAAATGGAGGGGCACTGTTACATACACCCCTTGCCCAGGTTCAGTGCATCCCTGCAAGTAATTTTTTTCTCAGTGGTGTATTGTTAAAGGGTTGCATTTCCCTCAGTAAAACTCACGTCATTGAAGGTGAAGATTTTTTAAGGGAAAGTCCCTGCAGCTGAAATTGGACATTTCTTTCTGCAGGGACGGTCTCTGGTGAGAGGCAGTTGCCAAAGCAGATCATCAGATCCCTGCTGCCAGGAGCTGCATCCCTTAGGGGGGAGGCTGGGGCTCTCAGCAGATCCCTGGCTGCTGTTTATGGATCTTGCAATGCTCTGTCTGTGCTGCAGAAAATCAAAGCACTCATGTTTCAGGAACAATGTATTTTGACTTCATTTCTATTCTGATACTCATATTCTGATGTCTGCAGTTTCTGAAAACAGTAAGTGCCTTACTGTCTTCAGGAACAATGCCATTGATCCCTCAACTCCTTCCTGTAAAGCATTCATTTGACTATACAGCTTTTAAAAGTATTATAGATGAATCATGTGAGACAACCTCCGCAGCTGGAGTTAAGCACTTCCATGTGCTTGCTGAATCAGGGACCAAGTTGGTAGGAAGATCTTCCAGGACCCACTGGAGATCCGTAAGAAATTGTCTTGACTTTACCAAGCCATGGTATTTCTCTTAATCTTTCACTTCCTTATTCATGCTTAAATGAGACACATCTGTTTCCATTTTTCACATTGTTCTGTTATGTGAGTAATGATATGAAGCTTCCCCCCCACACACACTGTGAAAGAATAAATTAGTGTTAAGTTTTGTGAAGTGCTTTAAAACACTAAAGCAAAACATCTCTTTCAGCTGCAGGTCATTAAGATAAAAAACCCTAGTCTGTGTGCAGTGCAAAACTGCAAAAAAATTTATCAGCTCTTATACATTTCTTTACCTGTCTTTTACTATAACAAGTGAAGATGGTGAAAGGATAGTAAATCTTTGTCAGGGATGGAGCAGTTAAAAGTGTTCAGTGTAGTAGTCCACAGCAGTACCTTGTAGTAATGAATCTGATCTGGGGATGCCTGGAGATTGCTGCAGTGTTGCAAACTTCCAGCTGAGAGTCTCCTTGACCTCCACATCCTCCAGCCAGGCACAACACTGTGTAGGGTTGCCTTATCTCCTGTAGATGTTTGTGTTACTGAACTTCAGCTATGAATCCTTCCACCCACCCCCAGTAATTTAATTGTTTCCAGGGCAGGTGGCCAGAATAAAGCTGAGCTGGCAAATCTACTTTACAGGTGAACTGTGACACTTTCCATGCCAAAACCCAAATGTAGATGTCTGTGTTCTTTTGTTGGTAATGATCTCCTTTATAAAGCATTTTGAGGTATAGAAATGAAAAGCCAGCAGCTACCTGCGAGCTTGACTATTAATAAATAATCAAAATTAACGAGTGCCTTCCCTGGGTTCTACAGGAAATGCCAAACCTTGCAGGCAGGTCCTGGCAGGCAGGTAATAACTTACTCCTACAAGAGGCAGTGTCCACCTGTGTTTCCCTCTGTCTTTAAGTAAAAGATCTAATTCCTTCCTTAGTGTAAAGGAGTTGTGGTGTATCATGAATGTGCTCCAAAACTGGATGTGGCTTTTTTGGTGTCTTAAGGAAAAGTACTTAACTGTTCTTCCAATCTGCCAAAGCAGCAGCCAGTGAAGTCTTGAGCAGTTCTGCTCCACAATGCTCACACCCTCCCTGCAGCAAATGAATGGGATGTTTGGGGTCTTTAGCAGCCCTGTGCACTTTTTAAAGCAGCACTCTGGGTCTCCTTTGATTTAAACCCTCAGTTTCTGAGACAGGAGAGTGTATATATATTGCTGCACTGAATCTGTTCACCTGCAGCTCTCCCCACCCCCAGCTTATGAGCATGATTTCCTTTTATGCACTGCTCTGTCACAGCTTGGCAAGTTTCCCAAGACAATCCATACCAGAAAGGAGAATATGGCTGCTGAGCGGTGTAGACAGGAGAAATGCCTTATGTAACAGATTCATTTAAATACTATGAAATGTTGGGACAGGCGAGACAACTGAAAGCAAAATGCAGCCCTTAATCTCTAGCATCAGTTCTGCTTGCCCTCACCATCATCAGCATCTAATAGTCACTGCCTGTCTCCATTCACATCTCCATCTTTTTCAAGAAACTGCCTGCGGCAGAATGTTCAAACAGCTTGGCAAGCGGTTTTAGGAGAAGGGTTTTATTTTTTTTTTTCTCCTAATTCTTCATGAGCCTCATGAGCATTTCCCCACTAATATGCCTGTGGCATCATTAGGTGTTTAATGAGAGTGATGTTGCTTGAATATTATTGTTTTTATAGCTCATTTTGTTTTGACAGGTCTTCAGTTCTGTGGCACTTTATAGTGTGCAGACTTCCCCTTCCTACATCTTACAGATTTTGCAGAAATATTACCACAGAGGTGTTGTCATAAAAGCTGAAATAATAAATTGTCAACATTCAGTATGTTTGAGTGCAATACATGTTCAACACCACGGCAGTTTAATGACATCAATTAATTATTTTAGTGTATTTGTTTTATAATACTGAAGCACTAGCAATGCTCCAATTAATAGCCATGTCTTGGACAGCAGTTCAGTCCAATTCTGCACAAACAGTTCTGTTTGGAATCTTCTAGCAGTTCCCAAAAGACCAGCTTGTACTCCAGTGGATAGTGGATCAGAGTCTTGTTTCTCACATCCAGAATCTGGAACATTATAGGTTGTGCTCAGATGAAAAATGCCAGCATTGTACCTGCAGAAAACAAGGCTGCTGAAATTGTAAGTATTGAATAGACCCATACAATGTCATTTTACCCCCTGCATTTTGTCTACATGTTGATAGTACTGCATCCATTTTTTTACTAATTAAATTAAATGGATACAGGTTTTGTGTCAATGCAAGAAAAATGGCTGTATTTTTAACATACTAATTAATACCCATTAATTTCTCACTGTTATGTTATCTTCCAAGTAATTTTACCTGGTTCAGGCTGCCAGCACATACTTTCTTACTACTGGAGTGGCAGAGCCTTTAAAGCAACTAGCTGCTGTAATGAATTTGGCTTTACTGAGATGAGGGGAGTTACTGGGGAGAAGGACAGTGGAGGTACTCTGGCTGCTCCCTTGTGCAATGTGTCCTGCCTGACAGTGAAGGGGAAGAAGCTGCTCCTCTCTGCAGTCCCTGTTCTCCTCCCACCACTCCACAGTGTGGCTGCACGAATATTTTGCTCTTGGGATTTCTGCTGCAGGTTCCAGAGGTCTGTGCTTGTGTTCCCAGCACAGGCAGTGGAGCTGCACAGCTCCAGGAGTACATAATGTTAACAAAGCAGTAATTGTAAACATAGCCACTGTTTCAAATGTTCTTATACTGGCTTCCAAGGACCCTACTTTTATGTCTTTGTTTATATTTAATAGCAGTTACCGTGGTTAACTGGCTTTATTTTGGAAACCTTGATGCTTCTCTTGCCAGTACTGGCTGGCACTGTGAGGATCAGAAACAAAGATGTGCCTTTTTACTCTGTGTCTTCTGATAGGTTTTGTCATTTGGCAACTGTTGTTCTGTTAGACTTTGCAGAATTTGGACAGGATTCTGATCTCCTGCAAAGTGACACACACACTTATTAGAATGCAGGAACAGATTTGGGGCCTTTTTTCTGATTATACCATGCTGAGTGCCGTGCATGAGGAATTAGAGGCTGTCAGTTATTATGTGGCCATACAGCTGCAGGAACTTCTAGTGAGTGCTTTTAAATACTAGTAAAATAAAAATCAAAATAACATTCCCATGAAGCAGAATGTAAAGCACAGGCACTCCTGCAAGTCTCCCAGGCTTTGGAAAAGAATGATCAAATCTGGACCAGGCCAGTCTTCTTACACTTAAAGTTCCATTGAAGTAAAATATAAAATAAGGAGAAATGTTGGGGTCTTCTGCAAGTTCTTTTGTGGTAGTTCTTTTTTCTAGTTTCTTTTCAAACCCAGCCCAGTGTAAGAAAAAAAAATCAAAATTTTAATTTCTAAATGAAATTAAACTCAAGGCTTGAGTTTGTGGCGATTTTTTGAGATCCCATAGCTAGGAAGCATTTTAAGTTGAGGTTGATACATACCACATTTTATATTAGGATATTCTCCTTTTAGGTGCACAGGTAATCACTCATATGACATTTCCAGTGGGGTACTCCCCAAGCCATTTAATTTTCCTGCTCCTGCTGGGAAATGAGACTTGTTCAGTCAGCCTCCCCTCCCTGCAAGTAAAATATACTCATCCTTCTCAGAACAAAAGAACTGCTAGATGTAGGCAGGCCAAATAGTTTTGTCCTGTCCAGTAGAAGTGCTCCTGTGTTACTGTTAAGGCTGTGTTGTCTGAGCATGATGTGCCCTCTGGGGCTCCCTGGTGGTGCTCCAGCTGGGATGCTATGGGAAAATTGCTGAGAAACCTTCTCAGTTTCCCCCCACATGCATAGAATCTGGATGATGTCCACTGAGTGACTTTCCCTGAAGCTCCCCCACACCTGTCCAACAGAGCCATGTGGCTTAGTGTGTTACACTGCAGCTCTGCCCCTGTGTGTGTGCCACACCTGTTCTGCACCAGCTGCCACTCTGCTTAACAGGGAGGTGTTCTTCATCACCCCTAGTGCAGCCCCCTCCACCTGGCCCTGGGCTGCCATCTGCAAGCACTTTGGGCTTCTCATAGTCTTCTTCCACGTTTGGGAGGCCACAGCTACAAGCCAAGCCTTTTCTGCATCTCTTAACCCAGAGGAGGATCAGCTATCTTCCTTCCCAGAAGGAAGAGTGACCCCCCCTCCCCCCTCTATAAATTGTTTGCAAAGCAAAAGGAGGGAGCAGTACAGATTTTGTTTGGGAAGTGAAGGCCTGAATGAGTTGTCTCAGAATGGACTGAAGGACCACAGAGGTGCTCACCATCCCAGGCAGGACACCAGCTGGCTCCTGCAGCAGGATCAGAAGGCTGATGGAGGTTTTTATGAGGTATTTAACATGAAGGTAGGGGTGTGTGAGTTGTGGGTTGTATGTGGTACGTGTGTTCTGATGTCACATGAGTACTGGAAAGGCCTCACATGGTATCCTGCTGCTATGGGATAGAGGTACCTCCGAGCCAGCCCCTGTGCATGTGTTGTGGTTGCCCTGCCTTGGTTCCCAACATCTCTGCATTCAGGAGCTCCCCAGCTTGCTGCTGCCCCAGGTTGTACTTCACAGTGACCCTTTCTGGCACAAGAGGTATAAAAGGGCCAGAGTTCATGTATGCCTGGGGTTGGAAATGGTGGCTCTGTGTCCTGAATGCTCACCCTCCTTTCCAGCCTGGGCCCCTTGTTAACACCAGGTACCAGCTCTCTGAACTGCTGTGAAGCACTGTGATCTCCTGTTCTGGGTCCTGTGCAGCAAGAGCAGGATGTGTTCTCAGAGGGCGTTTTCAGCCTCTCTGCTCTCAGCAGGCTGCAGAGCTGTTTGATCAACACAAGCTTTGACAGTCAGGCATCATTAATTTTCCACAACCTACTACTTGAAACTCCTGCAAGGATGGGCTGTCACTGTTCCTCGTAGCCCTTGCTGGCCTGAACTGCCCTCTGTGCTGTCCTGCTGCAGCACAGGAGGGCTGCATGCCTCGAGCCACTGCTCTCCTCCCTTGGGCCTGAGATTTAAATTCTGTCAGCTCTGTCAGGGAAAAAAAGGAATTCTCAATATAGAATTATTTCTTTTTAAAGGATGAGATAAACTGTAATGCATTAATGGTGGAAGTGATCATATACAATTCAGGCTTAGTGAGTACCCATTGTCTTAAATTAATCCTAATAAGCACTGTTTTCCCCAGCATGTGCCATTTAACAGTCACTGTGGAGAGCTCTGCTTCCTAAAACTATCACAAATGAGACTACACCCTCCTCTTTTGGAAAGCATAATTGATAAAATGTGGCAAAACATGGATATTGCTTATTTGTAAATGGGATCCTTTAAAAAGTACTCTCTTACATGGATTGGGTTAAATGACTTGCTGATTAAGACATCTACATGAAATATTAAACCACCATTATCTGGCTCCTGTTAAAATTCAAAATCAGGATTCTCTTTTGTGCAGATTAAGTAAAAACTTCTATGCTGTTTTAGAGTACAATATAAATGTAGTAAGTAAAAGCTAGAGGTGCATTTGAATGACAATTCACACATAATGTCTTAAGAAGAAATTCTGATATGCTTGGGATGGAATTAGAGGGACACATTTGACACAGTAATAGACAGATTTGAGTGCTTCCTGAGTGTTCAGATATAGCTTCTTCTGCTGAAATTCCCAAAATTACACTACTCTGCTGATTATTTCTGCTTTTACAGATACCCCATTTTTACTCTATGAATTATCTGCACAATCTAACTAAAAATACATTTCCAAAGCTTTATCTGAGTCCCTTTCCACACACTTTGTTGGAACCCAGAACCAAGGCCTGTGAAACTGGGACAAATTTTAAAACATGACTCTTCTTCTAAGTTTCCTCACTCATTCTTTTGTCTGAGAAACCACTACTCAGCATGCATTCCAGGATACTGGAATAGCTATTTTACAGTTATTTTAAATACGTAGATTTTTGTTAGTAGGAAAATTAGTGCTAGAATTTTCAACCAGGGCCTGGTTGAAAGCTCATTAAAGTCTTTGTAGTTATTTCAGTGAGCTTATAATGAGACACTTTATGTTCATATGAGCTTCACACTAAAACCAGTAGTGGTATAATACAAGATCTGCCTGCAAATCCCAAACCTGACAGTATTTCCTGAATGAGATAATGGCAAATGAACTGCTTTTCAAAATAATTCACCTGAGAGTTTTAAGTGGGATTGTGATATGGAAATACTGGATGGACAAGAGAGAAGCAAAAGTTTCAATATAGCTTTTGATCATTGCACTGAAGGTATGTTTTTGCAGAAGAGTGGTAATGGATGTGGAGCTGAGAGATGCTCCTCTTCCTTTGGCATAAAAAGGGATTGGCAGGGAGGTTGGAAAGGAAAAAGTTACTGGCTAAAAGTGCTGTCATCATAATAACCCTACGTTGCACCTTGGTCTTTTCCTTTTTGTTAATAAACCATGCCATATACTGATTCTCTGCAACCACAAAATTTGATAAATAATTTTTCACAATTTCATATTAACTCTAAGACTGTGTAGAACTATCACAATTTCATGTAGTTCCCCCCCCCTTCTTTTCAGGATTCAATTACAAATATGTCTGTTTTTATGCTCTGAAGATATTTACTTATCCATACACTACAATATAGTCTAAAAAAGCTTTTGTAGTTTTTTTTAAGGTTTATCCCTGATGTTAGAAAACTCAGGTATATTCATAATTAATTGTCTTGATCAAAACCAAACTCCTTACAATTAAGAAACAAACAGAAGGTATGGCATATCAAACAGACTTTCTGCTGCTGTGATCTTACATAAACACAAAACAAGATCCACAGTACTTCCACATTAATAGTAGTAAAATGGTTTTTTTGCTTTCTTTACTTCTTTAAAAGCCTTCCCATACACAAACCTCTTCACAAACAAACAATAATAAAGCTTTTTGTAGTTGTGTGAAGCATAAGGACAGGAAGGTGTCTCTGTCCATGGAACAGTGAGAGAAATCAGAATTGCTGATGTAGCAGTGGCCTACCAGGCAGAGGAGTGGGAAACTGCAGGGAAAAGAAGGCAGTCTGAAATCCTGCCTGGCAATGATTTTGACGACTGAGAGATGCTGTTCATTTTTCAAGTGCTGCTAAAACATATGGAACTTGCTTCTTAAGGCAGAGGGGGTTTGTGAAGATGTCTTCACTTGGATCTTTGTCCTGGCTTCCATCTGGCCGATGACTTTGAAGTAAGGAAGTGGTGGGGGTTGGCTAGCAAAGCCTTTTCCTTTTGGGGAGGGTGTTGAAATGGTCTTTGCCTGAGAGAGGTGACTTCCCCATGTTGTGCCACCTGTGTCCCTCACTGGACATAGAAAAATCACAGTTTGGAGACGGAGTGTGCCTCACAGGATTCTTGTTCTTGATTCTAATTCTCCACGTTGACATTGCTCTGGTCTCTAATACGTGCTGCAGCCACGGGTGTGACCCTGGTGCTAGTGCCAGAGGTGGCTGTGGGAAGTGGGGTGGCACACCTTGAAGGAGACAGAAGGTGACGCTCTCAGGCCTAGTGCAGTTTCCCTCTTGTCACTCTGCCAGCGTAGCACAGTTGTGGCAAAGGTCTGGCCCATAGTGGCCCATAGTGGTTGGAGCTGGATTCATTTGTGCTGTGACCTCTGCAGGGGGATGTTGAGGCTACCAGTGTGACACTTGAAACAAGGATCTTGAAATTACTATTTCTGTCTTCTCCCTGTGTATCATTTTGGCACTGTAATGTGAACTGAATCATCAGTTAAGCAGAGCTATGGTAATTTATACCTATTAGATCTAGGTCCTTTTCCATCATCTATTGAAGGCCAGTTTATTGCCACTGCTTTCTTCCTCTCACACTAAATTATAATTAATCAACAGATTCAGGAAGCAGCCTGTTATGGTTTCGTTGCTCATAGCATATTTTCATATATGAATGCTTCCTGTGTGTGTGATGTAAATGGCAACTCTCCAAGGCAATGCATTGTTTTTAAGAAGGTCAGTGTTATAATGTATGGTGGTATTTTCCTACACTAATCTGCTTTCTTGTGATCTTTGAATTGTGTGACTTGAGCTCAGCAACTCAGGTGTGAGAAGAGAGATGGCAGATCCTCCTGAAAGGAACACAAATGTAGGCTTAGCTGTTGTCTTGGAGGATGAATTAGAATAACACCTGATGAAATAAAATAAGCATAAGGGCTAAGGTTAATAAATGACTATTGATAATTAATGCAGGATTTGTAATTGATAGTTGACTGAGGTGGTACCTGTGGAACAGCCAGGAATGGAGCATGGTGTGCCAGGCAGGCAGTGCTGCCCCAGAGCTGCTCCCCTCCGGTCGGTGGCAGATGACAGGAGCACTCCATGGTGGTGACACTGAGAACAGGACAACTGTGGGAAGCTGGGAACGAGCTGCTGTCCTGACAAAAGCTGGTTTGTAATTGCAAGCACAGGCCTAGCCAAGGGGAGCAGGTCTGAGCAGCAGACACAGAAATTTTGCTACCACTGACTATGGACAGAAGCTGAGCAGTGAGAAAACAGTGGCAGTTGTCTTTATAATGTAATCTGAGCAAACTTCTCTGAGATTTCAAACACACACAACAGTAGGACAGTTCTAAAGACAGTCCACTGTGCCAAACAGTAATGTTCCCCTAGGCACGCTGTCTAAACACCCTTGTTTCAAAATACTTCATTTCAGGACTAACCTTATCTTGAGAACACTGTTAAGAGAAACTTGGTTTTAATTTTACCTATATGCTCTTGCTGCTCTCTTATTATTTTACTGGTAATTTAAAAAGTTTAATTAATATTGACAAAGATGACTAGAATATCTTGAATTATGGCAGAGTCTAAATTTATAAATAAAATACACTTTTTGTTCTGTCTGAAAAATAGACAAGACAATCCTCCTTAATTAACATTGACAACTGTATCTCAAAAGGGCCTGTGAAAGAAGCAACCCAGCAAAACATGAATCAACCACTCAAGCAGCAAAAAAAAGATTAGGAAAAGTCACCTTCCCCCCTTTTTTTTTTACAATGTTGAAATAAATCAAACTGCTCCAAATAATTCTTTTATTGGTTCTTCTAATATTTCAATTAAAATAATGTTGATTACTGTTTGTTGAAATAACAAGTTCATTGAGTTCCTAAATTTATGGATATTAGTGAAATCAGCAACATGTCATTGTAAGAAAGGCCAAGAAACCAGAAACATCTCTGTAGAGAGTAAAGAAAAACTCTGTGGCAAGTTGAGCAGTGAAACACAGATATCTTTCATATCATGTTTCTGTGTGCTTGCTTTTGTAGTTACAAGGTTCTAAAGGCAAAGACAAGACAAACTTTATACATAAAGATAAAGGATTTTATTAGTACAACTATCTGACCTTAAAAAAATCCCATCATTATATCTCAGGTACTCAAAAACTCTACTTTTTCAGACTGTAGTAGTGTATTTCATAAAAGATGCTACTTTTACCTATAGAGACCATTTATGTCTGAAATTCAGACATCAAGAATCATTTCAATTTTGAAAATGTTATGGAAGACAAAATTTTCTACCAAGGGCTGTGGTATAAAGATGAGATGGAAATAGTAAATGGAGAAGGAAAATTAATGGGCTAAATGTGATGTGTCCATTACATGACAGCATTTTGTGAACCATACAGCCTTAAATTGTTCTATAACTCAAAATGATATAGCTTAATATTTTATCTGTTGTTGTTTTGTTTGCTGTACACAGGATCACCAGAATATATGTCAACTGAATATGAAATGTTCAGGAATGATGCCTATAGTGGCTATATTTCCATGGTGAAGCTTTTTGCATAGAGCTAATGAAGTGCTTGGGGTCCTAGGGAATTAAAGGTGCTATATAAATGTAAGAAATTATCATTAAAAAGTTTTTCCCTCCAGGCATTTGGGATTTTGCTGTGTGGTACAAGGAGGCATTTGCAGTCTTCTTTCATTCAAAATGCTTCAGCTTAAACATTTTCCAACTCTCCCTCTGCAGCTTCAGCTACAAAAACGTTTATATGAAGAAACAGTTTCTAAATTGGTTCCAGTTAATCATACTTTGCTGCTAACTTGAAAGAACCTGCCTTGGTTTAAGCTTTTTATAGCCATGTTGAAGATCAGGAGGAAGTAGGAGCATCATTCTCTCAAGAGATTTTCAAATGCTGTTTTAACCATTATTAGGCCTTGTCTGCATTGGTGGAGAAACAATACAGGCCACAGCCAGCATTCCTGCAAACAGAAAGCCAGCTGTGCAGTGACTGCCTTGATGTTCAAGGATCCTATTGTGTGCTTCTTTACTGGCCAGACATGTTCTTTCACTGACATTAGAATGCTTCACTGGTCCTAAAGGTTCTATGTCGTGCAGAAATGCAATCCCAATTTTGTGTCATTTTGTGTCTATTTCTCAAATCTTCTTAATCCATCAGGCAACCTTTAAGATCATCTACCACTTCTCACATATTACAAATGGCAACAGAAGTGGAATTAGAAATCAGATAAAGACTTCTGACACCACTGGACATAATCTTTTACCACACTGCCATTTTAATGAAATATTGCATTTATGTTCTTTATTCACTCACACCAAATGTGGATTTTTTGATCCACAGATTATGTGAATCATAAGCATTTTCAAGAATCCACTAGTGCTAATGGAATTGGGCCTCTTAGTTCAAGTGCTGAGAGATTAAAAAATTGCTAGATATCTTTAAACTATTAAAAAATTGTGGGATTTGGCAGCATTAGAACTGAAGTTCAGGTTTTGTTAGGCTAAGCATTTTACTTGTTCACAAATAGATGTGAACTTTAATAAAACATTGCATTTTCTACAAGTTAATACTTTTGGTGATTTCCTTCAGTTATTGCAGAATTGAAGCAAGAATTGCTGTTCCTTAAATCTTACCTTCTATGGGACAAAATATATTTAAATACATGTGATGACCTTAAAATGATTGCATGCAATAAAATATATTATTTTCAGCAAGAAGCAGAAAGGTAATATTAATATTTGCTTTTTCACATATTTATTGTTTGCATTTTGGTTAGTGAGGAGCACGTGTGATGTAAGAATCTTAGAAGGAATCTGTGGATTGCACAAGATGGTAATGTTTCTTTTGTTTAACAGCAGTGGAAAAACTGTCCTTACAAGCTCCGAAATAATTAGAACTCGATTTTATAAATGTATATTTTCAGAAAACAAGCTTAATTCTCAGAAGAATAATATTAGCACTCATTAGGGGACTGAATGCTTTGGGGTACTGTTAATGAAATTCATAGCCTTTTGCCTGTGGGCTATCAGTCTGAATTCAGTCTAACTCAGTGGAGATTGAAAATTGGCCTATTTAATGGCCTTTTAGTCATCTCTAATGAGTTGAGTTTGGTGGGTCTCAGTCCAGCAACATAAACCACTCACACTGCCTTCTCCTAACTGGCAAGCTCCAGAGAAACCCCTGAATTTAATGGATTTTGGGGAAAATTAGCCTCTGGTACCAGGGAGAAAAAAAGCAAAGAAAAGCAAAAGCTGAGATAGACGATGGTTACATGAGCACTAGCACACACATTATCTTTAAATGTGGAATTTATAGTGATGTATAAAGTTTATAAATTAGCAAATTAGCTGAGCATGTGACATATGTTACCACACAACTATACTGATTGTAACATGACAAAGACTCCCAAAGGGGATATCCACACCTGTGCATAAGATCATGACAACACATTAAATGTTGAAATGCCTCTGGGATTCACTTTTGTCAGAACAGATATCTAGGTACCTGGACAGTAACTGCAGCTACAGAAAATTATGCTGAAAACAATTATAACCTAGTGTGCCTCCATTACTTCACAGCAGTCAAATTCTTCTATATTCTCCTTATAGATATTTAACTTAATATTAAAACCATACTAATACCATTTCCAGGATCCTGTAGAGAATATATGCCAGTTTTACTTATCTGTATCTCAACAGAACTGTTCCTAATGTCTAACTGAAATTTCTCAGTACAATTTAAAGCTGTTACATTTAGCTTTGCCTGCAGTGGACTCAGTGAACAATGGATTTTTTTCCCCATAGTCTTTTATTCTCTAGCCTTAAAAATCCTACACATTCCTATTTTCAGTTAGGGTCACATCTTTTAAAATGGTGACTTTTTTCCCCCTCCCTTCCTTGTACTGTCTTCCACTGGAAGTTTTTGAAAGAAATTTTTCTTGAAATGCAGAGGCCAAATCTGAACACACAGATGAGGCTTCACCAGTATTAAAGATGAGGAATTCTTCCTATGTCCTAGATATGACAGTTCTGTTTACGCATCTCTCTGTATTGCAGCTTTTTTCACAACGGTGTGACATTGTTGATGCATGTTCAGTTTCTGATTTACTCTGATCCCCAGCCCCTTTTCTGTAAACCTGGTGTTTATTCATCTGTTGCCAGTCTTGCGATTGTGCAATTGTTATTTTCCTGCTTAAATGTTGAAGTTGGCACGTGTATTTATTCAATTGCATCATATTTCTGCAAGTTTTTCAGGAAAGTTTTGAATTCTTTTCTTGTGCTGTAACATGCTTCCAGCTCTGCCAGTTTGGCATTGTTGGCAAATCCAATGCATGTAAACTGTATTCTGTCCCATACATAATTAGACTCGGGACCACAGTCATGGCATACCCACCTCCAGGGAACTGTATTTGCTGTCCTGCTATTTGTCACAATGAAATGTTGCTGATGTAATTTTGCACCACTGCAGTAATTTCATTATGTTACGTCTTTTGCTTGCTCAATTAAGACTTCTCTGAGATGGTGTCAAAAACCTGACTTGAGTTATGACTGACCAAGCACTACTCATGTCCAAGGCCTGTTATTCTGTCACAGCTTGGGATGAGTTTGGCTCGATGTGATTCTTTTGACAAATGTATGTTGGCTGTAACTTATCCCTTCATTAGCGATCATGTACTAAAGATGTGTGATTATTTGCTTCAGTACTTTTCTGGGAATAGAGGCTGCAATGATTGACAGTGCTTGGCTCTACCTAGTCCCCCTTTTGAATTACATGTGCAGTGTTTTTCCTCTTCCTCGCTCCTGACATCTGTCGTGTCCCTGAGCACTCTGACCACTGCTCACACCTCTAACGTTGCCTTTATCAGCTTCTCACTCGAGTGTGAAATCCCCCGGGCCCAGCAAGTCTGAAGGGCAAAAATTAACTCATCTACGCAGTCTCTACGCACTTAGCACTCTCCGCTGGCTCCGGGAGAATTCCCTCTGTGCGCCGGGCTTCTCTTCAGCAGCATTAGCCTGAGCAGAGAACGGGACCGAGCGCGTCTTTTTGTCACCTGCCGGCTGCCCGCCCCCGGGCAGTGCCCGCTGCCATCAGGCTCCCCGCGCCCCGGCACCGTCCGCAGCAGCCCGAGCCTGAGCCTGAGCCTGAGCCTGAGCCTGAGCCTGAGACTGAACCTCAGCCCGAGCCTGAACCTCAGCCTGAGCCTGAGTCTGAGCGTGAGACTGAACCTGAGCCCGAGCCTGAACCTGAGCCTGAGCCTGAGTCTGAGCCTGAGCGTGAGACTGAACCTGAGCCCGAGCCTGAACCTCAGCCTGAGTCTGAGCCTGAGCCCGAGCCTGAGTCTGAGCGTGAGACTGAACCTCAGCCCGAGCCTCACCCTCAGCCTGCCTCTGCTCCCCCGCCGCCTCGGGAGCGCCCCGGCGCACATCCCGCCGCACCTGACCCGCTTCCCCAGGCTTGTGGGAAGGGCAGCCCGCAGGCGCCCGGCGCGTTTGGGGAGCCGCCCGGTGAGGGTCCGTTCCCCCCAGCCCGGGGTCCGTCCCGTCCCCGGGGCCGGGCGAGGCGCGCGCCTGCCGCGGCGGGGAGGGGGCGCGCGCTCCCGGCGGGGGCGGTGTGTGTTGGGGGGGCAAGGGCAATGCCGTGCGCGTGCGCCCTTCGGCCACCGCGGGGCGCGTGCGCGCGTGTGTGCGTGCAGCGGAGCGGCGGGGCGGTCGGGAGGCTTTGCGCGATGACGTCACGACGGCGCGCGCAGGACGTAACCCCGGCGTGACGCACAGCCCGGCGAGCCCGTGAGTTTCCCGTTACGATTTAGTTTTTTGTGTCGCGCCCCCGCCGCCCCCGGCCGGCCGCGGAGCGAAGGGGGAGAGCGGGTCCGCCGCGCCTCTGCCTGCGCGGGTCCCGCCCGCGCTGCCCCCGGGCTGGCGGGCAGCCCGGGAAGGGTTTGCTGCCGGCCTGGGACGGGGCAGCGTGCGCTCCTCGCCCTCCCCTTCGCTCCCTTGTCGGCGTGCAGCGGGCAGGCTCAAACGCCCGGTGTCGGTACCGAGGGCTGGCCGGTCCCCGGGCCGCCGCGGCGCTGGCCGGCGTGCCCTCCGGGAGCGGTGGTTCACGGCAGCGAGGGAAAAGTTACCGGATCAGGTACCGAAGTCGTGTGTTCGGGCTCCCAACGGTTTCAGGATCTCGTGATTACTCTGACAAAGTTTGTGTTGCCAGCTTGCAGTGATGAGCATCATCTTGACAAATGGAACGTGTGTGAAATGTAGAAAGTTTTTTTTCTTCTCACGGTTTGTGTGTAACCTTCAGCCTGTTGGCAGTACCTCTGTCGTGGCAGTGTGGTCTGTAACACTGACAAATCAATTTGTAATAGAACACAGGTATGATCCATCAAAACAGGTTTCCATCAGTGTTGTACAGCTCTAGCCCTTTAATCAAAACCTCATTTGCAGTGATACTCTGATTTCTGCCTCCCTTTTCAGTGCATAATTTAATTATAAGAATGTGTCATGGAAGTTTGCTTTCAAATGCATATGAAGAAAGAACGTGCACCAGATTTTAGAGTGAGAAGTCATTTTGTGTTGTATAGAGTAGTGAATTAACACATTCATTAATTGACAGGTTTTCATAGAAGTTTCAACATCATTTTTGATTCAAATCATAAAACAAATTTTAAAGAGAAGATTCTTCACAGTGGAGGGCGAAATGCTTCAGAGTTTTGGTAACTTAATGTGAGTCTTCTGTGTAGAATTCTTTACTACCCGACTTGTGCAAGGTTGGCGATTTGAGGACAGAATAAATGGACTGGTTAGACAGTGCTGGATAAATCTGGGGAAACTTTTAGTGGGTCACTTAGGTGCAGAGAAAATGCAGCAGTTTTCTTATTGGAGAGGAGTTTAAGCAGGGTGCATCAAAGAGCAGTGCAGTGTGACAATCCTGTTACACTGACTTAGAGTCAGAGCTGATGTTGCAAACCTATATAATGTAACTGCAGAGGAATATGGTGCAGAGTTATACAAGAAATACAGTGAGAATTGAAATTAATAATCTTCAGAATATCTTCTTAGGGTAGTTTCTTCTGGTGTCTAGTATTCATTCCTACAGATTTCATTTTTACTAAGAAGACCTCCCCAAGGAAAAGGAATTTTGTAGAGGAAAACACCCAGAACGTCACCAAAGAGACTTGACTTGTTGTTTTATACATTTTTGTCTTTTGTTCAGTCTGCATGATTTTTTTTTTTAATTAAAAAAAATTCCTGGTCAAATATCACTGTAAAAAAACCACCCCAAAACCAACCAAACTAAGAGTGTACTACACTGACTTTTTTTTTTAAGTTTGGTGAAGTCCAGTGTCTGATTTACGCTTAGTAGCACTAGGAAGGATGTGCCTAGGAAAGTATGAAAGTTCTTAATGCAGAAAGGGAGTTGAACTCTCAACAGGTGACCTGGCTAATAGGAGAAGAAGGCACTGACCACTTAGAGCATCTTTGTGAGGTTATTTAATACAGAAAAGCTTGACTGAAAGAGGAGCATCAGTAGCTGAATGAACAGGATGTTAAACAAGAATGACAGTACCTTTAACTGAATTTCATATGGACACTGAAGTCAAGGGTTGTTAGTGGAATTTCTTGAGCAATAGTTTGTGCTTAAGCTTGCAAGCATTAGCACAGCCTACTAATGGGTATACTTTTTAGTTCAAGCCTTTTCAAGTCGTGGAGAAAATTTAACTGAAAAATGAATAAAATTCTCAATAGTAATAAAGCACACACAAGTTCACACACAGTTATTAGTTTCAAATCCTTTCAGGTTTTTAAAAGCTCTGAGAACTTAACTTTTCTGTATTTTCTCCAGTTTTATGTCACTTGCTCTGCAGCTTCACCTGAAGTTGGTTTGACTTAAAGGTTTTTGAACAGATGCTGATTCCTTGATCTCATATTTTTACGTTTTCCAGCACTTTTTATCTTTAGCAAGGTTCAAGCGATGTGGCTGTCAGAGGGCTGGCTGTCTTAAGATGCTTGTTTTATGCTCTATATTCTTTTAGTACTAAATGCATTGCTGCAGTGTTAGTTACTACAAGCCACATTCAATTAGTTTCCTTTGTGCTCTGGATTGCAGAACATTTTCTGTTATGTATCCAGAGATTGGAAAAATTACAATAAAATTAAACAATGTTGCACTCATTTAAATTGATTTTGAGACTGAATAAACTTGGCATAACCTCCAAGGCCGGATTTGTTCAGATGAAAATACTGTCCACCCTACTTCAGAGTGTAAAGGAATCCCTGGTGAAATAAACTAAAACCAGTTTGTCTTCTCTGAAAATATATTCATTGATATTCTTGAGCACTCTGCCTATAAGCCAAATCTATAATCTGATTTTTATTAATTAACATTTTTTCCTTGCTGCATTTTTTTACCAATGTAGATGTAAATTTCATATTGGTACTGCATAAAGAGCTTAAGTGACCTGTGGAAATTGTGATTGTTGCTCATTCTGGCTGATAAAGGTCCTGTCAGAATGAGTTAAAGGATTTCATAGGTTTGTAGTATCATGAAAATATATCCTTTTTATGCCTAATTAACAAAAAAATCTCAAAAAACTCAGACAGAAAACTCACATAAACGTTGATGCCTGTATACGTTGTGTCCCTTAGATCAATTAATAGGAACTTTTTATGCAAACAGTGATAGTAGCCCACATTATTCACAGAATTGTAGAAAAGCTCTTTGATGGCAAGGATGTGAAATGGCCATGCAAAACCAGATGCAAATACTGTGCACCCCTATAGTGCAGTAATCCTATGGAATGTAATTTGGTGCTCAAATCACAGTGCACCATCAAGAAATACCATGTAATGAGTTTGCATAAACTTCTAATATGGGTTGTTTTCAAAATCTGAAAAAGCATGATAGGCTCTGTCTTACCTGCAATTCAGTGTGTGTAGTGAATATTTCAACTTGGTACAAAGTCTACCCAGAATCTATAGGATTTACCCATAGTGGTAGAGGAGAAGAAGGTGAGCTTTTTAAAATTTCATAATCAAATGTATTGAAAATAATTTCATATAAAATAATTCCTTTTAAATCCAGTTGTGCTGCCTTCCTGTCACTGTTCAACTGTACACAGCAGCTGTTAGGTTGACAGAATGTTGCAGCCATGCCCTTACATTGCCAGTGAGGTTAAATGGGGGAAGACTGTGGCCTAACAGTGTGTATGTGTGTTCTGGTTACACTAAATGTTAACTGACATAACAGTTCTGGGCAAACTTGGGATTACAGAGAACTCTCACTCCAGCAGAAGTAATTGTAGTGCTCTTGGTATGGGAACTGATGGTTCCTACTAAATCCAGATACTGGAAATGGAATTCTCTAGTTGATGTTTATTGATTGATATTGAGTGCTTTGTCTTACAAATAATTAACTAGTTTAAGGATGAGGGGCTATTTAGTAATTCAGTATTTCTTGAAACTCAATCCAGTTTATGTGAAGTTCATGCTTGAATCAGAATAAAGGTCAGATGGCTGGGTTTAGGAATATTTCAGGCCCCTCATTAGTGTGTTGTAACTTTTCAGTATGCTGAATGCTACAAGTTAGATACTTATCATACTTAATTGGATTTTTTTCTTCATAAAGGGACAGTATTTTGGGAGTATTGGAATGACTGGTTTTTGCTTGCCTTAAATGGCTACTTGATAATGTTCATTTTTACAAAGCAGTAGAACAGGAGAGAGGTTGCATTTTGGGAAACAGGATGGGAGGAATTACAGGTGCCTTACTGATTGGTCCAATTGTAGCTGAAGTTATCAATTGAGATCATTGTACCTTCCCTGTTTTCTGGACCAACTGTTAGCACCCATTTGTAAAAATACTTTTCACAGCAAAGTATCTCTTGTGTAATTTACCTTTATTTACAGGCTTTTACCTGCTGCGTCCATTTTTAGTTTGAGTGAAAGACAAGGAGTTCCTTAGCAAATGTAATCATTGAAACGTAGTAATGAGTCCCTTCTGCCTGCCTTTGCCCAGAATAATATTTTGGTACAGTGATGGCATTGACTTGTGCTTTACCCCATCTACCTTCCCAGTGTGGCTCTTTGGCAGGGACAGGGTGAGTTTTCCAGAAAAGGCGTACAGCAGGGTTCAGGTGACTGCCTGCCTTGGGAAAGCTGATCCTTGTGGCTGCTTGCAGAGTGTGGCAGCTCTGAGCCCCTCCTTGCTGCTGCTGGTAGGAAGTGGCTGCTGCTGCTGCCTGCTGCAGTCCCTGGGGTCAGGGGTAGTGGTTGTGGTTTAGGGTGTTCATTGCTTTGGTTGGGGTGTTCTGGCTGATGGGGGTTTTTTCTATTTTAGCTTCAGTTTTTATTTTCTGGAGTGGTTATCCTCTGTATATTTCTGCTGTGAATGTGAGCATATAAAACAGTTTTGTGACTGTTGAGTTCCAGGAACTGTCTCTGATATTAACTTAGTTTTCTGAATTTATCCTTTTCAGTCAGAAGAGTTTGGAAATATATAGGATTTGTATCCTAAAATTAGGCTCCCAACAACCAAAACACTGGTTGTAGGTTGTTGTTGTATTTGTTACTGTGTTTATACTTACATGGGTTATTGTATTTAGGCATAAGAATATTGTGTATTCTTATGAATGTTCCTAGGAGCCTTCACCAAAGACCCCAGATTGTGTGTTCTCCCTGTGATAATTGGTAGGGAGGGCAGAGGAGGGGAGTGTTTTTTTCCAGCAGTTGTATTTTTATTGTTGCTACCCAGTTGGCTTGGTATTAGAAACAATATTATCAGCAGAGGACGGGCTCTGCCTGCAAAGTTCCAATATAAATAACTTTTTTTCTTCACACAGAAGTGCTGGGTTTTTTGTTTTAATACCATAGCTGTGAGTGTATCTTGTGTGAGAAAGTCTTGATTGTGTGTGCTATCACAGGGAGTGGGAAGTGGCAGTTCTGCAGCTGGTTTCTCACAGTTCTCTCCCACACTGAAGTGAGTACTCTGCCCTCCTTTGCTTCCTTTTTCATAACATACTTCTTGACATATTGAAATCACCTGATCTTTTGTGTTCTTGGGCAAAACTTTGAAACTGAGAACCTGTGGCATGTAATGAAAATCACTGCACTGTGAATTGTAGTGAATATTAGTATTCTGAAATTACTTTTAAAACAATTTCTCATCTTGTAGAAAGTTGAGAACAAAATGGCAGTTAGTTTTGTTAACAACTCCCTAATCAGGTAGTTATTAACAAAAAATATATTATGTTGTGACAGTTTTTTTGCTGGGGTAAAAAGGGGAAGATAAGTTGGGGAGATATGTGATGGTGAATTAACCTAGATAAGCTGCACTGAAAAAATTTGAAGGGTTTGGAGCAATTACAGAATGGGAGGGAGTAGAACTTGAATGTCTGGAATGCAGAGTTGAGCTGAAATGCTGCAGAAACAGAGGTGGAAAAGTTGCTTGTGTTGTTACATAAACCAAAGGTAGTAGCTACTGTCCATGGTCTTTCTAGATCTTTGCTTTGGGGAAGCTATTGAACGTTTGTATTATTTAACTTGTTTTCTTACAGAAGTGGTTTAAGATAGTGATTGTCTTTTTCTGTGTCCTTGTAAAGCCTTGACTGTGTTGGACAGTAGTGATTCAGGTGATGAAAAGCAGTTGACTTGTTGGTGAGCTGCTTTAGCATGCATTCTTGGAGACCTTTCCTTTTGCTAGTGTTTTGCAATAAGTGCATTACTAGTGGTCCGTGCCATGTTCCCCTAAATGCCAGGCCCTTGCTCCCAGACTTTGGAGGTGATGAGACTTGCTGAGGGGGTTCAGTGTGATTCTCACTGCTGTACCTGTGGCTGAGAGAAATTGTTTCTTTCCTGGCATGTGTAAGATTTGGAGAAGAAGAATAACTTGTCCTGAAAAAAACTGTTCTCCAGGTATCTCTAGCACAGTGGTAAGAGTGCTATTGCTTTTCAGTGTTCACCAGCAGTAATGAGCACTAAAAGGTATAATGTATTTTTGCACAAAGGAGAGTGCAAAAAATAGAAACGATGCTTGGGAGAAGCCATTCAGGTTCCTATATAACTGAAATATCACAGTATTTCTAAAAATACTATACAGGTACTGTGATAATTCATTTTTAGAAATGTCTTTTAGACACTAAAGACAACTTTGGAATTTGCCTTCCATTTTTTTATGCTACCAGAGCTGAGTAGAGATGATGACTTGTCTAGTGAGGAGTTATGTCAAGAATAAATAAGCAGTTGTGTTTCTTTGTCTATATATCTTTACAGATATTTATTAATATTTGTATATAGACAAACAAAAGTTGGAATATTGTGTTTTGCAACATCATACGAAGTTCTAAATGAGGGCAATATTTAGGATAATGTACTGATATTCAGTAAAACTGAAGGCATTCAGGTTCTGTAGTCTTTTCAGAAGCTCAGCTGTGTCCATTAGGAAATTGGAGAGATTAGTTGATAGTTTTGCATAAGAAGTACTGCAGTATCACAGCAGGACCTTCCTCCATGTCATTTGGAGCATTAATGATGAGTTAGGTTTTGGTTTTTTGGGGTTTTTTTCTGGTGGAGGCACTTAGAGAAGAGTAGATTTGTTTGACTTCTGCAAGGTGATTGCTTTGGTCTTTAGGATACTGGGTGCTGTTTTAAATAAAGTTCTATTTAATATATTTCTAGTAACTTGGCTTTAGGTCCATCTAGTAAGCTGCTCTGGAAGCATGCTGATGCATACTGTTTTCAAAAGATGTAAATATAAAGGAGAACAAAATGGCAGTTAGTGATTAATTAGTGATCACCTGTGTTGTGGCTTCCATGATGTTCGTAGATCCCAGTTTTCTACCAACTTAGTGATACTAATACTAGGAGCTAGGGTGCTTTTGTCCAAAGAAATATCTCTGTGATTTCACTTTTGTTATGACAGATACTTAGCTTTCCTTCCATTTTTTAAAGTAATTTTCCAGAATGCCGTTTTCAGCAGGAAGGAGTGTTCTGGTTTTTACCTGCTTGAGGCTGTTCATTTTCTTCACGTTTTCTGTCACTGAAGAGTCATTAGCATTTCTTCCTGTCCTTAAAGGAGATTTTAGCATTCAGAAATAAAAACCAAACCTGTATGATGTTAAATTGGCAGCTATTTGAAAGAATACAAAACTGTTAAAGTTACCAGTACTTTTCCACAGGACAATCCTATTAGTGTAAAAAACCCACCTCACTTCTCAGCCCTGCCCCCGTCAAAAAAAACCCCAGAAAACAAAAAAAAACCTCCACTCCAAAACCCTCTTGGCTTTTCTAGACCAAAGTACAAATCTGAGTGCTTTGTGGCTGCCTATACCTCATAAAAATCAAAGGTACAAATATCACTGTTTTCCTCTAAATATCGTAAATTCCAAAGGGTTTTCTTGTTCAAGGAAGAGCTTTGGTTAGGAAATTCTGAAGGCTTATTTTGGAGAAGTTGACCTGTTCTGCGCTGTAACTTCTTTTGTTTTCTGTTCTATTTGTTCTCAGAATTTCTTTAGTTTTGTGAATCTGAGGATAAAGACAGGTTATTTCTTAAATTTTTAACTATCCCTTATTTATGTACTTTTATCAGAGTTCTGCAGTGTCATTCATGGTTCTCGTTTTCTCTGAAGCTGTTGGAAGTTAAGTAGGTATTGAGTAAGTTCTGAACTTTTTTATCAGAATTGTTTAATTTAGTGTGCTTCCATATGCTGTCTTGGAACTTCAGGAAAAGTTGCTCTTTCTGCTTTTATCCATTTAAACCAGATTTCATATTCGTACATATTCTCTAAACAATTAAGTATTGGTTATACTTTTTTCAGTGTTTCAGTGACAAACAGGAGATCTTGAAATCTAACTTGTATGCTTACGAAATTCCCAGTAATGAGGAAACATGGTAGCTCTGGGGCCAGCCAGCAGGCAAATAGTCAGCTGTGTTTAGGGACCCAAAAGAAGGCACAGAACCTCTGTTGATGTACAACACTAGGCTTTTGGGACATATTAGTCATTGTGAATTTATGAAGCCTTTGAACAAGGTATTCAGAGGTTTTTTGTTTTAACTGTGAATGTCCAAGACAATGACAAAGTTTCCTTTATCTGTGGTGCTGACTTTGGTTTGTTTTAAGAAGCTTTGTTATTATTGCAAATAACATAAGCTGTTTACTTGCTAGAAGAAAATATTTCTGTCTTGAGGTTATGTCCTTTTTAGGGTGGGAAACATATAGGTTTCTTTGCTTCAATTAAAAAACCATGTCTATATTCTGAAACAGAGTAACGATGTGAACAACTTGTGCCATTTATACTCTTGGATTTTATGCAGTCTTAGCCCATGCAGATCCAGTTCTTTGGTGCTATCCTAGTAATCCACTGTAAAGCATATGAAATAGAGTATCTGTCTTGTCTCTTCTGTTTCTTGAGCTACTTTTGAAAGTTTGGTTGGGAAATCTGCTCTGGTTAGGAAAACTGACAGTTCAAGGACAGCCAATGGGCTGGATATGCACAGGTGAGGATAACTGGTGTGGTATGCTGGAAATACCAAGTTTTTCCATTTGCCTTTGTGTATTTGGAAGAACTAATTAAAATAGCAAAAGAATAAAAGATTTTAAGCTTTGCCTTGAAACAAAAGGAAGTGAATAAGTCCATAAGCAGCATTTAAAAGGTTCAGTGCTGAAAAGAAAAAGATTAATTAAACCCTGATCTTGAAGTGAAGCCTGCATAGAACTGCTGCATCTTCTTGCAATCTTGCATGGAGACTCCATGAATGTTTAGTAAACAGTTTAGAAAGTGGACCTCAAGGTAGTGCATAACTTGAGTCCTTGAGCTAGATCTTGAAAACACCTGCTTCATAGCAAAATGCTTTTCATGGAATAATTTTGTAGCAAAGGCAGTAACTTTAGTAAACTCTGTGAAATTTCACTATAGGAGACGCTCCTGAATGATGACTATATGAGTAATAAAGCTTGTGGACCCTGTCCAGTTGAACACAGGGACCATGAATGGAGCTTACTAACGAGACGTGGATGCTGTGTCAGACCTGAGCTGTGGTTGTGGTGCTGGTGGTGTGTGACTGGCTCGATTGAGTGTTCATGACAGTCACTGGTGGTCACAAACTACATTTCAGAGAGGGATGTGGAAGCATTTGCTTGCCAGGTCTGGTAGTACAACCTCAGTTGTAAGATGTGTGTTGTTCCTATTCAGAAAAAATTAATGCAGCTACCTGCCATGAAGATGTAAAATAAAACACACCTGGTTTAATTATGTTGCATTGCTACAGCTTATCTAAGGTAGGAAATAGTTTTGACCTATTTATGTAGGCCATGGACAATGCTGAAAACTTACAGTGTCACCAAACCAAAAGTGAGCACTGAGCTGCTCAGCGAGGAATGGATTTTTTACGTTTTCAATGGCTATTAAGGTGATAGTGTTGACAGCATATTATCACTTTCCTTCTTCCCCAAAACCATTCCTCTGTTACCAAAAAGCAAGCTCCAGCCAAATGAAGGGAAGTCCTTACGTTACTAGCTACGTATATGTGGCTCCCCAAAGTGCTCTTTCCCAGATTGTAAAGCTTATATATCAACCCACTTAGGAAGCAATTCTGTAGCTTCACTTCAAATCTGATAAGCAGTGGCTGAATCCTATTGTATGAAATATACATATATTTTATTTGGAAAAATATTTTGCTAGAAGAATGGCAGTGCTGGAATTTATATTTTTAGGTGATTGGTTTGGAATTTGTATGTTTGGAGATTGTTTTATGTGGTTATTTTCTTCATCTTGGAACATTCATTGTAGTCACAGCTTAGTCCTCAAGGAAGAAGGCTGTTTGAGAGTTAGCACTGCTGTTTACAGGGGGTGATACACCAGAGTGTATCTACTCTGTCCTCTGCTGGATGGTACTGTCATAGGAATATCAGAATAAAATCTCTGCTGCACCAATTCAGAATTCACCATAGGTCTTCTTTCATTTTAAGTGTAAGCCCTTAATGAGATATTTCTTAGCACTTAATGAGTGAAGCGTTGGAAATACTTATGAAAAGTGTGCATGAAATCTCTAGGAAATTATTGTTAGATTTTACTTTTTCATGGGCAGAGAAAATAGACTTCCTCTGAGGCTAGGAACAGGAGATTCCCTTTCCTGCTATGGTCAGGAAATGTCAGAAGTGCTGTCTAGACAGACAACAGCAGGCATTAGAGCTCGTGATCCCAGCATAGCTACCCTTTCAACTGGAACAAACTTGTGAGGAACTGAATTTGGGCTTAGGATCCTGTTTTGTAGGGGGTACTTCTGTGCTAATACCAGTTCACTATTTCCTGCCATTGCTGTTACAGATGTTTATGTAATTCACTTTCTGTTCTCTGCTGCTTTTTTTCAAGCTGTCATGATTGCAAGAAGGGGATATATATTTTAATTTTTTTTTTTAAGGAAAGAAGAAAATAATAATTTATCACTAATTTTGAGCTGTAGGATTTTAGGCTCAACCTTTTTTTGAAATCTGCATTGCAGTCTTAATTCAAGACAGTGTTTCAAGTTTTGTCATTTTTAAAACTTCAGAAACACGGAAAAGACTTGGAAACAAATGCCTTACAGTGCAGAAAATTCAGAAATACTCATAATAAGTCTGTTGAGAAATTGTTTTTGGCTCCGGCGCTGGCTTTGGTGCGGTCAGGTGTGAGCTGCGAGGCTGGGTGGCTGCGCTGAGCGAGGCGCGGCCCGCGGACCCTGCGCTGGGCCGTGTGTCCTCAGCCTGCAGGTGGAAATCATGAACTGCAGCGCTGCCCTCCCTTCAAGGAGCCTCTGGTAGCAAACTGCTCAGTCTCCTCAATGTGGGGGTTGGGTCCTTTGGGGTTTTGTAAAAAGGGAACTGTCAGGCTGGGATGTTTCCATTAGTGTAAACTGAAATTGGTGGAGTGCAGCGCTAGGGAATGCTGCTATGGGAGCACACGGGGCTGGGGCCGCTGCGGGGGGAGGCGGCTCAGGAGTGCAGCCAGGGGAGACCGCAGAGCACTTGCTGCTTTGGGTTTCTACAGAGGTTGCAGGAGGGACTGCTGGCTTTAAACAGTGTTAAAGCTGCAAAGAAAATGGCTACCAGAAATTATTGTTGCTACAGTAAGAACATGGCGTGATTATTAACGTGCTGCTTTAACTACTGTTAGAAATGTTGTGTGAGGTACTGCTTTGAAGTAAAGATGTCATTAAAGGGAACAGATATTTTAATCCATTTAGATATAATGGATGTCATCAGGCATTCTTGTTTTAGAATGACAGTGCTTAGTGGAGAAACTAATTTCTAGTAAATACCTTTTAAAACCTCATTACTGCCTTTTCTACACTAAAAAAATTGCTTAATGGTTTTAAATTTTAATAATAAACATAATGTCCTTATGAAACACTTGCAGGGGAAAAAAGCAGTAAAAAGATACTATTTCACAAAATATGTTGTATATGGTAACACAATTCTGGCTTTCTAAAATTAACCCCTGAGTGGTTTTTCTGCATGCAGCAAAGCTTTTTTTTTTTTAAAGTTTTAAATAAATATGCCCAACCTAAATTCTGTTTGAAGATCTATAAATAAGGTTCAAGATATATAAATAAGGGTCAGGTTATAGAGTGGAATCTACTAAGGAAACTGTATTGTACTTTGATAAGGATGTGTGTGCATTGTGTTGTAAACTTCTTGCAGGTTTTAGATTAATAGGTTGCAGTTACATTGAGGAATTTCAGAGTTATTTTATGCATTACATCAGGGAAGGGTAGGTCAAGTTCAGTGAATGTGTGAACAATAATTTGTCTCTATCAGGAGTCCACAGGTGGCAGATTGAGGACAGGTATGGTCTGACAGTAAACTGTCTTGTCTTCTTCAAAGTCCCATATGTGAGATGTGTTTTTTTTATACCTAGAGAAGATCCCATTTTTCTGTACTTTTTTCATCTTTTGGGGTTTTGGTTCTCTCTTGGACTTCTTTGACTGAAAAGACACAGGATTCATTCAATAAGAGGTGTGGCTGATAAACTGTTTCAAGTCATGTGTGCCAAATATGCATAAAATATTACTTGGAAGTTGTAGAAAAATTCGTAGTATGTGAAGACAGATATTTGAACTGTAGAATGGTGTTGCTTAGTGGTACACTAAAGGGGATGCACTAATTTGATGGTCACAATCTTCGCTTAAACTCATGCTTAATTTTAATAAAAACTCCATGTTTTTATTAAAGTTCTGGAGAAAGGAGAGGACAAGACTATGAATGTGTAACATCACTGTACAGTTCAGTATTTTAAAAACAAACCTTGAGATATAAGAGGTGGCCTCAGATGTTTCTAAAAGCTTGCTTTTTTTGTTTAAGACACAAAATTCATGTTTTTTGCTTAAGGCTGTTGGGTCCTTAGAAAGCACTTCAGAGATCAAACTTTCCTGGTTTGCATTTTCAATTACTTTTCAGCTGAGAAATGGGAGGTGCAAACTCGGCCTGAAATTTTTTAAGGAGCCATAATCCAATTTCTTACGAGGTTGGGAAGATTTAGTGTAAATATTTTCTGGAATCCTGTTTTGCAATGCTTATAGTCCTAGGGTATGTCACTGCATTTTGAGGTGCTCTGTGTAAAGCTTACATGATGATGTATGGTGAAGTAATATATATATATCTTACTGGGCACAGAGTGAGTGTATAACTGGAAGGGTGGAGGCGGTTCCTGTACAGGTAATGTACTGATGGGATTTTGCTGCCAGCATAATGAACAGAAGCCTGTTCAGAGTCCAGGATGATGCCAAGGATGTGTACAGTGCCATTAGCAGTTTGGAGTGGAATGGAGAGATTGTCATTCTGGACTTTAAGCTTTCCCTGTTTAAGAAAAGCTGTTATATTTAAGGTACATAAGTGCAGTAAATGAAAAACCAGTTCATGTTGTCAAAATGAAGAGGCTGAAGGGTAACTGAAAATGTATGGATGTTTATTATGCAAGTGGTAGATTGATCTGTAGTTTAAACAGGCAGAGAAATTATGAAGACAGTGAATTATTTCCCTGTAGCTTATTGCTTATGGTAAATCTCATTGTGAAGAATGCCATTCAATTTAGCAGGGTATTGATGGACTGTAAACTTTTTAATATCAATGATACTTAGAATGTTGTGCCCATCTTAGCTGAGGGGAGGAACTGCATTGATAAGTAGCCTTTAGAAACATCATGGTAGTATTTCTCTTAAGGTCTTAAAATTCTAAATGTTTTCAGAACTTCCATCTTCAAACTGATGCTTCAGTTTAGTGCTTTTATGATGCTTTCATTTGTGTGCTCATTGTTACGTATTTGCTTACTGGATAATGTATGCTCAAAGTCAATAGCTCTCAAACTGTTTGTTTCCCCTTGCTTCTCTGTAGACATCTTTGCATCTTTATTGTGTGTCTGTTGTGTACATCTTTGAATGTTTGCATCTGATCTCTTTACTGATAGAGAGGAAAAGTAGCTTTTTCAGCCAATATGTTTTGGTAGTCCAAACTCCTTCCTACCTAGAATACTTTTTGCTGTGATGACTTTTCAATTTATTTTTCTTTATGGTATGCACATTTTTGAAATAATAATTAAATCTCTCATTTGACCTAATTGATGATATAAACAGAGGTTCCTTTTTTCCATTCAAGCTACTCTACGAGACTACTTTTTCCCTACTGTGATATTCCTATTAATGTTGCATTCAACTACTTGTAATCTTGTTTGGACTGAAACAGCTTCCCACTCTGAGGTATGATCAGTTGTGTTCATTTCCTATGCTGTCACACGTTTCCTTGAAGTGCTTCACTGTCCCATATGGAGTGTTGTCAAAAAGCAAAACTTTCTATGAGTAGAAAAATAAGAGATTTCAACATTTCCACGTGAAAGCCCTACCACAGCTTTGGGAACTGTGCGTGTGGCTTTTACTGTGATGAACAGACAAAGGAAGAACTGTAACTTCTTTGAACTGTTTTTCAGATAACTCTCAAAATGTAGCAGGAGATTCAAAATGCAAGAGGCAGTCTTCTCTCTTGCAGTTTCTTGCTTGCTTTTGTTCACTCACTGCAGATTCTTTGAAGTCAGGAACATCTCCAGTAATGACTTAAATTTTGTCTCTTCCTGTTATAAAGTGCTAAACTTTTGCTTAATTTGGCTTCTGAGTAATTCAGACTCTAGTATAGTGCCTGTTCTTAAGTATTGCTCTTCATTAACTATTTTAAGAAGAATGATTATTATTTTTTTTCTTTACAAATTTAATTTTGGTAAATGGGATTGTGGCATATGTAATTCAGTTGGTGAAACTACAGTTGGAATAGCACAGATTCAGAGGTTCTACAAAGTCTTGAAAGGGATTAATTTTGTGGTTTTAGAAAAACCTCATGTTTAAATTCAAATGATTATTTAATCTACACTGGCTGTTAGTTCTAGATATTTGTGGCTACTGAATGTAGATTAAGTTGTTTTTATACTTTTTAAATAGAAATCAAAGACAATCAAAGATCCTTCTGCAAATAGAAAGCAGGAAACTACATTTTGTACAGACAAGGTCATTGCTGACTACTTGTTTGGAAAAGAGCAGTATAGGCTTGTATTTAAAGAGCTTTTCAGCTGTATCAGTTGATGTAGGACTCTCATCAGCTGAGTTTTTGCCTTTTCAGTCATCTGAAATTGCTTTATCCCTGATACTGCGTGTACAATTTTGGCAGGAACTTCTGGCTTTCTTGTAATAGCCTTTTCTTAATAATCTCTGCTTTCTAGTGGCAGTTTTTTCCTGCGTTGATATTTAGGGTTCTTAGATTTTTGTAAGAGTACAAATTTTTTTTCCAGAGCTGCAGCAGATATTAGAATGAAATTTATTCCACACCCTGCGTTTGAATTTAATACTGGGATGGTCATATCCTAATAAATGTAGCTGCCACTCTGGACTAACTAATCAGATTTTCTAAGCCATTAAATCAAGTCTACAGTTGCAAGACTTTTTGCTCTGTGTAGTCAAGCTGGTGGAATTGACTGTTTAGCCACAGTTCATATCAACAAAAGTAGTTTTTATAGTATAGTTGTTCTAGTCTTTGTTTCTTCCTCTTTATTTCTTCCCACACAGGCATAATCAGCTATAGAGGCAAAACTGGTTTTGTGTTAAACAGCAACACACAGCAAAACAAAACCCGTGGAATAAACCACCTAAGAAGCTTCCATGTGAATTCCATTCCTAGCTTCAGTCATTCCAGGAGAAGGTGGTGGTTAAAGGTGAGGGTGTCTTTTTGCAGATGGATGTGGAAATGTCAGTTACAATGCAGATCAGTTATGAAATAAGGGCTGCATAGTAAACAAGTGGGTCAAAACTCTTGTTATGATTACAACAAACTCAGTCATTGTACACCTTTGTGTTCCAGTGTTCCTTAAACTTTTTCCTCAGAGAGGGAGGGGATGTGCTCTTAGGAGATGCTTCATTATAGCAAGAGTTTTAGTCCATCTATTTTTGGTTAGTATCACTGGGGGTGCATTTGTGATCTCTTTCATCTCTACCATTTCGGTTTTCTTCCACTTCCTGTTCACTGCCCAGATCAGAACAGGAAGCTGCTTATCAGAATCTTGACCATTTTACAGCAGTCCTTTTTCCCTGCTGTGGTCCCCCTTCTCACTCTTAGAATATCGAGGTCTTTGGGTGAATGCTGTGTAACTACATTTCTTACTCAGTTCTGTCACCCTTTTCATGCCCTCTTTTATTACCTGGTATGGGAGAGTGACTTTAATTCCCACTTCCTTTCCTGATAATGAGAATTAAGACAGGCAAATTGAAGCAAAAGCATTTATGATGTTGAAATCTTTGCCTTTTCCTAAGGAAATTTTTGGAGAACTACCTTTCTCGAATCTGCTGGTAAAGAATGTCAGGCGCTCAGTTATTTCAAATGTCATCACCCTTGAAATTAATAGTAGGTGTTAGAGTTTGTAGTGGAGTGAGAGAAATCTTACTTGACAGCAGAAAGACCTTTGAGAGGAGATGTGAATGCTGGCTGAGCACTGTAGCTGGGTGGCTTTAAACAATCTCAATGCTATCAATGGTTTGGGCTAAGATCTGGTGTCCTGTGGATTGTGTTGTCTTCATGAAGATGTTTGCATGACACTGCAGGTACTGTCTCCCATGGGGCGGAGCTTTGTATATCAGAGGGTTTGAAATTCCAAAAAGGGGGGTTAATTCTGTAGGGCCCTTTGAAGTTGGTGCAGGGCTGCAGTGACCAGCCCTTTTGTCCTTCAGCAGTTTACTTGCTGGTGATCTCTTTGTGAAACTTGTCACCTTTCCTTCAGCTGGACAATATCTAAATTAAAATGGCCCATCTTCTCTTTTTCCTTCTCTTTCCCTCTGTGCCAGATGTAGAATAATCCCAGATTTATCCCCAGCATGGTTTGTGTGAGCTCCCTGTGATCCAAAGAATACTGAAATGCAAGAGTACTTGCATCTAAGTTTTCTGCAAAGTGCACGTTCAAGTACACGTCCTCTAGATAAATTGGTCACATAAAATGGGCAGTCTTACCCTACACTAAGTCAGTTGATGGATCCAAAGTAAAGTGTTCCTGTGGAAGGGCTGTTACAGAGAGTGGTGGGTGGTATGACACTGCTGCTGTATCACCCCAGTGACCTGCAGCTGTCTGGGTTCAATCCTTTGGAAGATTCTGTCTGCACTTGAGTCACAAGCCATGAAATCTGTGTTGAGAGCAGTTATTGCTAATGTTTAGTTCATTGCGAAGTTTAGAAGATGTAGGTGTTGAGGCCATTTTGCACAGGGGCAGAGTCATTGTGGTTCTTAATTAAGGAAGTGTTAGATTGGGGTTGTCACTCCCCAGCCAAAGTGCACAGGCTTTCTGAGATGTCTGCTTTAGTGCTCATCATCATGTTTGATCGTGTAAAGCCATGACCATTGACTTTCTTTCTCATTTTATGGAAGGAGTTTTGACTCTTTGTAAATGGAGGCTGTTATTTTTGTGGGAATATAACTAATTTTACGTTAACTTTCTGTAACATACAGTAGAGCTCCACTGCTGTTTGAAAGTAACACTTCTGCTTCTCTAGGTGAATGAATATTGCTTTAAAATCTGACCTAAGAATTATAATTTTTTCCTGTAATAAATCTTACTTGAGAAATGAGTATGTATATTGAGTAGCATTCATGCATAAAGCTACAGTTTAATATGATGCTTGGGACACAATCCTGGGGCTAGGAAAAGGAGCTCAAATGCTTATCTTCTGTTGCTTTATGTTATCCAGTCAGGCTTTTTTGAAAGGTCTGTCTTCCCTTATTTTCTGTCTTTGTAATTTAGGCAAGGGGCTTTGAGACAGTTGCAGCTTGACTGGGGAACTCTGAATCAAAAAGCTGTGTGTGAATAAAATGAGATATGGACGGTGTGTGATGATAGTTATTTCATTCAGAGTCAGTTCTGATGATGCCTAAACATTTAGTCTAGATAAAGATATGATGTTCTAGATAAGAACAACCTACCCTTTTTGTAAAACTCTATGCAGGTAGTTGTGTGTTCATTAGTAGACTCAGTTCTGTAGAGATACCATACCCAAATCCATTCTTGCTTTTGTGCAGCTTTAGTTGCTTTTGGAGTCTCTTCAGAATTTCCAAATAGGAAGTGAAAAATGACCTTGTATAGTTGGTTCTAAAGATACGTGAGCAAAACAAGTTCATCTGACATTGATCAGCTTTTATACAGACAAATAAATTATCATTTTTAAGTGGGCCAGCTAACCTTAGAATCATAAACACAACTTTGCCTTAAAAAGGTTAGAAATTTGAAAGGCCCAGGCTTCAAGTCCTCCAACACTTATCTCAGATATGTTGATAATTTTTGCTAAAAAGATTTTTTTAAGCGTTCGTTTGTAACAAATTCCTTTCTCTGCATCATTCCTTGTTCAGGGACCTTGAGATAGCTGACTCTGAAGGCACTAGCAGCAAATGCAGAGCTTTTTTTTTCCATGCAACTTATTTTCTCCCTGTTCTGCCCACTTAATTTAATAGCATGTGTATATTTGATACAACTTCTTGGTAGATTTTTAAAATTAAAATGCCAATAACTATATTATGTGGAAATTACACATGTTTGAGAGAAGACCACTGACATGTTGATACTTTTACCCTGAGATCAAAAATATAGAATACTTTTATGGCTGGGGATTTCTTACCTCCCTGCTTTTCTACTCTTGTCTCATAGTCTGGGACACAAGGAGAAAACAATGACAGCTGTACAGTAAGTTCTTGTTTTATTTTGCAGGTTTGTGTTAATGTGGAAGTGGATCTTACAGCGTAATGTAAATAAAACAAGCAAAGGTGAGTAGGAGTTTTGTGTTGGTGGGTTTTTTTCCCAAAAAATGCCATTTGCATATACTGCTAAACCTGCAGAAAAATGATAAGTGAAAATTTTCTTGGAATTTGTGTCTTGATTACTATAATGTATGTGTATGTACTGTAATGGTGCAGTGTTACTTCTACAAAACCAGAAGAGGAACAAAAGATATTTTCCCCGTTATTTAATATTATGATGATAATAATGTTTTTCTTCCATAAATTATTGTAGTTTAAAAGCTATCATGGTGTTCTGCTAGTTGTTGAGAGACAAAATTATGAGCACTTTAAATAATTTTGTTCTCTACATCTACATCCACCTGGTTTCAAAGTACTGAAAGTGTACTTTGCACTGTAAAAGCAGCATGTTAAACTTGCACTTTATATTAATAAATAACTACGTGGGAAATTTGACCAACTATCAGAATAGCATTTCAAGTTTTAAACAATGAAATTCTGTTGGAATTTTCTCCCCTCTTCCCGTCTTTAGGAACCCATTTGCAAGCTATTTGAAAGACAAAGGCTATGGAGATTTACTGCTGGTAGAACTTAAGTGTCCATTTGCAATTGCAAAGTGTCCATCTAGGAAAAATTTCCTGTAACTGGCATTTTCCTCCTTCCCCCCATCCCTTTCTCTGTTATTTTGAGAAAAAGAATTAAGAAGCTTATCTTTTTCTCTTCCATTTACTTGCTACTTCAGGGATAATTTGAACTGTAAAATTTAATCTTGTCTCCGTATAATTATCTGAAACATATGACAATGAGCTTTAATCTGTTTTAGCTTGAGTCTTTCAAGAGAATCTTTAGGTAAGGCCCCACAGTTCAGTAAGTTCTCTACTTTGGAGACATGGCATGATGGACTCAACTACAGAGATCTGTGTAACAAACCAAAGCTGTCTCCTCAAGTATCCTGCTTGCTGTTTGACTTATGTGCCATCTCAGAATGTAGCTGCTTGCTATGACTTGATATTTTGAATAGGTGAGAGGTGAGATCCCATTTGCTTAAATGAGTTTGTTCCTTAATTCCAAGCTCCAATTATTATGTAGACTTAATATTGCCTGGAAATTGTAGTATGTACATATTAAAATAGACATGAACTGCTGTGTTCATATCTTCTGTTCCACTAAGACTTCTTCAGAGCTGTTGCTGTCAACTTTAAAATACTGATTATAGAAGAGTGCTTTGTGGGGAATTTAAAATAACTCTTCTATTGAGTGTTGATCTTTTGTATAATGTATAACTGATTCAGGACTTTGATTATGAATTGTCTTCTGAACTATGAACGATTAAAAATAAACTCTACTGCTGTGTTATGCATATACTTACGTGTAGAAGATGTTTACTGCCTTAGCCTGACTTTGCTGGTTTCTGAAATGTGCTGCTTTGAGAAAAGAAAGGAATATAACTCTACAAAAGGAAATACTTCATCTAAGGATGAGTGTAAAACAAGAATTATGGCTAGAAAAGGGACTTGAATTGACAGTAAAATTCAATAAAATTCAATTCAGTAAACTGCTCCTTATGCCTTCTAATGCTTTCAGTACGTAAAGCTTGCCATTTATGCTGTTTCTTTTTAATTTGTATGGTTATCTAATTACTCATTTAAATACAGAAGATTAGTTGAAAAGTCTGATGTGTAAATAACTGAGTGCAGTTTTGAGCATGAAGTCTTCTGAATGAAACTCTGAAGACTGTTCATCTTTATGGTAGTTATCTATATTTAGTAGGAAAAAGCTGGTCTCTGAGGAGAATGCCTGTAGGATTGCATTCACAGCAAGAGGACAGAAAAACATGTAAAAGAATAAGTGGAAACAGTGTGATGATGTTTGATCAGTATTGCTGTTGCTTGGAGGAGACCTTGAGGTTCCCAGAGTTCAGTAACAATGACAACTGAATAGTCAATAAATCAATGAAATTATTGTGCTTTCTTAGGGAGCAGAACAAAACCCAGATCCGGTTCTGTGAATTTGTGGCGTACCATGGCTGCATTGCATTGCAACGTGTATTGCTTCTTCTAGTCAGGTGACTGAAAAACAACATGGAAGAGCTGAAGAAGGTTCAGTTCAGAGAGGGGCAGCAGGGATGACTGAAAGAGTTTATTTTCAAGAGCAACCTGCATTTCCTAGCTGCCTCTGTCTTCAGTCTTCACTCATGAGTGTGGTAGCTGCAGCATCTCAGAGACTTCTAAACAGAAATTTTCACTCTCACAGCTCAGTGCAGACTTGCCTTTTTGTGTAAGCTTATGTCTTTTAAAGCAATACCTGAAAATGTGATTTAGTTATTTGTCAAGCATTTTTCTTGTACACTTGACCATAATGCATTTCCTGATGACTCTGCTAGTGTGCTTTCCATGAGTTTTGAGGGGGTTTTTTTTGTTTTGTTTTGTAAGGGCTTTGAAGTTTTGTTCTTACAATTTCAAATCATTGACATTCCTAAGGCGAATATAAAACATACCATATCCTGACTTCTGTAAATAAATAAAGAAATCTGTTAGTAGTTAAAAACACACAGGTATAAGATACTGTTTACAAACAGTGAATGTACTTTATTGGGGTAACCATAGTATTTGTTCTTAAAATTTCTGATTTACAGACTGCAATTCTGAACTCCACAGGAGAATTGGATGAATTGGAGAATGTAGGATGAGAGCCAGTTTGTTGATAAGGAGGAGTGAATATCATTAATGTGTTTATTACTCTAAAGTTCTGAATTAAATTAGTAAAAGCAGAGTGTTTGTTTCAGCTAGTGTTTTTATAATTGGGAAAGATGCCATGCTTTAAAAGTTGAAAAATCTGTTTACATTAGCAGGAGATATAGTCTGAACATTTGCGATTACATTAACGTTTGTACAGCAAGTGGTTATCAGCCAAAAAAGCAAAAATCATGAGAAACTGCTAGATGTGTTTCAGGTCATGCTGGATAAAAAGAATGACAACTTTTATCCAATATAACAATAAATAAGGTAGAATTGTTCTGAAGTTGAAAGATGTGTTGTGTTAATTGGGTTAAAGTATTCTTAATATCATCTTTAAGAAAGTTGACACTTCACAACTAGTTCATGCAGGTAGCCAATAATATTGTTTAATTAATTTGTGAAATATTCCTGTAATAGTAAAATATATCTGATTTCTAAAAATTCCTTTCAGTCCGATTGTGATCTTTACATACTAATGAATGTAAATTGAGTGGGTAGCTTATCCAGAAAACAAGCTGGATATTTATACCTTAAGAGGTCTTTTATGTCAGTTACAAAATTCTCTTTTTCCTGCAGTCATGCAGGAAATAAGACCTCTCTGGTGATATAGTTGGGAATTTGCACTGAGTTATATAAAACACCTAATTGTTTTATTGGTATATATTGGATTTGTATTGGAAAAAAGGTTTCTTTACCCAACTGCTTACGAGTGGTGTCTGAACAAAAGGACTGAATTGTTGGAAAAACCTTTGTTTTACTTTGAAGATCGGGTTTAGGTTTTGATATCAGGACTCCGTTTTGATTAATTTTTAAATGTCTTGTATTAGCAGAGCGTTGCTCATATTTGGCAGCTGCGGGAATGTTTTTCAGTTCTGTATGCTCTACACATGGGGAATAATTGGATTTGCAAATCCAAATTTCACCACCACTTGGTGGCAGTACCTGGCTTCAAAAGGACTTGTCTGAGCAGATACGGTGGCTGATCCTGTAAAACTATAGGTTAAGGAGGAGTAGATTAGTTTTTAAATTTCTGAAAGTTAGTTATGTATTTTAGAAATGAAAATACTTTTTATTTAACCCACTGGAAGGATTTGCATTTGTATGTCTCTATGGAAAATCTAGCTATCATGTCTAATTCGCAGTTTAAGAGTATTGCTTGGGTTTAATAGTATTCTCAGAAGATGTATTTAATGTTCCCCAGTTGAATTATTTTAGCATTTAGTTCTAGCATTTTGCTTCAGTTGAGTAGTTTAGTTCAAGTAATTTTAGAACATAAAATTTGCTTCATGGTAGAATTCTTTATAGTGCTGCATTCTGCAGTTTAACAGACGACTGTCAAAGCTTCTTTTTTGCCTTATGAAATGTTCTCTACATTTCTACTTTTTTATTTATTAATGTAGATTTTGAGAAAAGATTCCCCAGTGGATTTTTCTGTCAACAAAGCTAGTAAAAGTTTGTGCCCTTACCCATTGCTGTCACCTCTCGACTGCCAATTCAGTGGTGTTTGGGTCCCAGCCTTTATAACTGGATCATGAAATGGTTGATGAAGTGTGAAGGGAGGAACTTGGGAGAGTGGAAGTAGGCAGCAATTATTTAAACTGCCTTTGCTGCATAGAAAAGTGTAATTCCAATGAATAGCACAGTAACTTGACAGTGTATGATGCCATGTTCAAAATACTTCTCTGCTAGCCAGAATCTTCTGCAATGGTCAGCAGGTTCTTTGATTTTAGGATAATGCCCCATGTAAGGACTGTAGTGGTGATCTTAAAGTCTGGGAGAGTGCAGATACTTTCCTAAACTTGGTCTCTCTATGAAATGTCTCAGTGTGACTGGAGAAGAACATTGCTGGTGGCAGTGGGTTCTGTAGGGAGGAAATACTTTTACTGTATTGCCTGAAGAGCTGACACTGAGAAGCCTCTCTTGAGGTGTGGCACATCAGGGTATGTGATCTTCTTCACTAAGGTATTTAACTATATGATAGTGAAGAAGAGGGATTCATCCTGTGTAAAATCTAAAATATTAGAAATACTACTAGAAAATGAGGTGGGACTTGGGAAATGTGTGTTTATAAATTTGAGTGTGATAATAGTACTCAGTGATAATGTTATTTGATTTAGTGAGAGAGCTCTGGAAAAGAGGATCCCTGGAAGAGAGGTAGAAAGGAGAAGAGCATTAAATCATAGTTATAGACATTAAATTTGTTGTCAATATATTCTACATAACTTGGGATAGAGAGAACATGCTTTTATCATATCCCTAATAATTTTTGTGTAATTTTCTTCAGCTATCAGAACGATAAATTCAAAGTTGGTAATTGGAAACCATTTTAAAAATACTTTCATAACTATATTGGAGAAGTTTAGAAGAGAAATAGTGTGTGTTTTCACAGAGCACCAATTCTGTATTTTTAATACTTCTGTGTCTATATTAGAATACTGCTAGTCATTACCATGTATGTCTACATTTAGGACAATTCAATATTTGTTTGTAGTTCTTATCTCTAGTAGAGCTCATGGCAGTACAATTCAAACTACACTGCACTACTAAAAATCCAGACTAGAGAGCTGCAGGAACATGAAGACAAGTACCTGGCTGTCGTCTGTGAACGGGGCTGTGGAATTCTGGGCAGGAGTTACAAAGGCTGTGGAGTTGCCAGACAGTGTGTGACTATTCTTAAGTTACCAGATTCAACATCTTGGTTTTGTGTTCTGGCTAGTCATCTTTTAGAAATACCTAGTTCCTTTTGAAAAGCACCTGCCCATGAAACTGTCTTAAACTGCTGCATGAGCAGTTAAAGCCATAGAAGTATTTTCTATAGTGATACATGTGGTTCTTGTCACACTTAAATTGTACTGTCATTTATTATTATTGATTTCAGTATTGAATTTTAGCATGATGCCCCCCATTGTGACAAACTGGTTGTTTCCCCAAGCAAATCAATACTAGAGGAGTAAGATTAAGAGTGGATGGTGGCAATAATGGAATTCTATTTTGTGATTTCTAATTGTATGATGGTTGTTGTTAAGTTTTGTTCAGTTTCCTTTCACATGAGATGTTAACATATCATTCTGTTTCTAATTGTATGATGGTTGTTGTTTTGTTCAGTTTCCTTTCACATGAGATGTTAACATATCATTCTTAGATGTTTTAGACTAGAAATCAAGTTTCTGAAATTTTGATATTTTTGAGGACTTTTTAGTTTACTTACTGTTTCTGACAGAGAGCTTTTGAAGACATTGTTGCATTAGGAACTAAGTTTAGGGAAGATAACTTTCTGAAAAAGTGTGCTTTGAGTTTGATCTTCCCAGTTATAATCTTAATGAGAAGACGAGCTGCTTTTGTCATGTCTGCTCTATAACTGAGAACTTCTCTATGGTCACCTTTTTCCACAGATAGTTGACAACTCAGTGAACTTTCTAACAGTATTTTGTCTCTTCACTACATAAGTTTAAAAAAATGCAGGAGTGTTCATTTGTAGATTTCAAAGCTAAGTAAGGCAGTCTACAAATAGTGTTTCTGCTGTGCAGAAGGAAATGTATTTTCAAGAGCTTAATTTGCAAACACAAATAGAAGCTGAGGGAAGGCAAGGTGAGTCACTGACTCACCTCTAGTTATCAGGCTTTGTGGTTTTATTTCCATCTGAAGGGTGGAGTGGGATAGTTGTTTTAAAAAAAAAATAAACTGGAAAACAAATAATAGGTATTCTTCTAATGATCAAAGTATCGTGATTTTATTGATTTGGGCCATTAATATTGCTAGATAACACCCAAAGCTCCAGAGGCATAAACTCTGTGCATTACTGTATGGAGGAGGCAAAAATATTGTGCAGCTGAATTCTAAGGTTGTTCTTTTTTTCTCAAGATGTGTCTGGTTTGTGCTGGTACACTACCAGTTCCTCTATTACTCTGTACAAACCTTTATGTTCCAGAGGTTCTTAAACATTTATCTTTTCATAGAAGTTCTGTGCATGATGTTTGCCATGATTAAGGTTTTAAAGCAAAGACTGATGGGGCAAAATGGAAGGAGATGCCTTTTTAGTCTTGTATCATGATGTACTTAAACTCTCTCTGGTCTTCTCTGTGTTGCCTAAAAATCTGTGACTTTGGTTCCATCACCTTTAATGCAATGTCACTTGAGAAGGCTTTAGTACAGGAGCGCTTGTGGAAAAATGGAAGGTTTTGTTCGTTTTCTCTATTTACGTAATGAAGTCTCAAAGAAAAATCTAAATGGGAGCAGTGCAAACCTGAAGCACCTTTCCTATGTCTTGGATATTTGAACAACACCTTGAGTGTCCTGCTTATTCACATATCTGCTTAAAGAGCTTGACTTATGAGGAGTTATTTAGCACAGGACAAGTACGTTTTTGCCTTTCTTACAGCACTGCTGAAATACACTGTATTTCTTCAGTTTCTTTAACTAGGCTGATTAAATTCAAACCATTTAGGAGATGGCTTCTAAGTTTTTGTGCTGCTTAATAGTTGCTCTGTGATTTTAGCTCATTGGCTCATATTTATGAATTTAGTGAGAAACTTGATATCAGAATGCATAAAGGCACTTCATGCTTTTCACAAACTCAGCCAAATTCTTCTGTCTTAAGTTTTCAGCTCCAGTGTGCTTTCAAATTTATTGTGAATCCCTATGAAATGACACTGAGCTTGCACTGAGGTGTAAGCTTTACTGAACTAGCATTGCATGAAGGCAGTGCTCCTCATTTGGTGAGACCCCACTGCGTACTAAAGGTTGTAGTTATGAAATACAGACTTGGAAAGGTCATAAAGCTACTGCTAATAAATACAGTTAAAAATGTACATAGAACAATGGATTTAAGTACATTCTTATCAAAAAGAATTATTAATGAACAGAAAGTGGACAGCATAGATCTGATGGCAGGAAGGTTGCATCTAATCTGAATTACTGAGTGACCTAGGAAGCCTGCTTGGAGGGATTACCAAATAATTATGTTAATATGCAATTATCACCTCATTTCTTCTGTAGTAACCTCAAGATGTAGTGTAGTAAGGGTGTTATAGCAAGTGCTGATAGTTTGCAAAAATACTGATGTTCAAGATTTTTTAAGACAATAAGATTAGCTTAAGGCATTTAAATTATGATCTGTCAGCTTGAAGATAGATCTGACCTTACACTTTTAATGCTTAGGCTGTCTGGCCACAGGCAGTCATATCTGCAGAACACATTATGATTTTTAAAACTGATACTTTATAAATAAAAACAGTATTTAAAATTAGGTAGATTTTAAATCAGTTAATAGAGAGTGGAGTGTGGCTTAGCTGAATAAATAATTGGTTTCTTTCTACTTTTGAATATGAAATAATTTCTGCATAGTAAATAGCATAGCATGTAAACCAAGAATAACACTGTTAAGTGCATTGCAGTTATTCTAGGCTTAACTGAAATAGTTGAATTGAACTGAATAATTGAATTTAAATAGTTGAATTCGACCTAGTCTTTAGATGAAGTGTGTTTCAAAGGTAGGAGCTGGAATTGTGTACACTTGTGTAGGCTTTTCCAGACATTTTCCATCACCATTTTTACATGTATATATCTCCTAGGTATATTGCACTAGATGCTTAAATAAAAATTACCTCAACCATCTGGTTGAGGTAATATAGTCCTGGTGGTGGATATGATAAACAGTACTTTCAACAAATTGAAAGTTTGATCTCAATTTTTAATTTGAAAATTTAAAAATTGAAATATTTTTATATATTTTGAAAGAATTAATAGTTTTGTATTCCTGATATGGTATAGAGAAGATAATTTTAAAACTGATGGAAGCATGCAAGTGTATTGCATAGCCTTGGTTACATCTTAGTTATAATGATTGATTTTTCTTTTTTTCCCAAGAGACAAGTTAGATGATAACATTTCCTAAAAAAAACATGGCATTGTGTCTTTAGTTATACCTGTCATTGTTACTGCATAAATTCTGACATGTGGAGTAGATAATGTAACTGAATTAATTATTACATCTTGGTTCAATGTTATCACAAGACTAAATTATTGCAATTTAAAAATAAATTTTCTGTAATGCCGCGCTTTAAAACTGTTATCTTTATTGTTGTTGTCCTGCACAAAAAATAATGAAGTGTACCAACTTGATAGCTGGAAAAATAATGGCACATGATGATAAGAATAAAAGTGATAATTAGCTGAAAATTACTAAAATGTAGCAGTGATATTAGTGATACAGTAAGCATTTCAGGCTTGATTCAAAGACTGAAATCTGTGGGGATACCTGTTTTACCACAGAAGACTTGTAACCATACCCGTATGGAGAGGTTCCCAGTCTCCATATGCACGGTATGGAGAGGAGTCTCTTACAAGATTGCGTCAGGTAATGCCTCAGACACCTGGTAACTCTGAAGAGAATTTCAGTTTCATGGTGACCACAGGGTGTCTTAGCCACTTGCTTAACTTCAGCTTTAATACTAATACTCATTGGCAGTATGATTTTGTACGTAGAGCAGCATCATTTTGTCTTCACGTTGTAAACCTGTGGGAAGTGTTGAGGAGCCATTCCGATAATGAGGATCGCAGTCTCCGAGCAGCGCAGTGTTCTCCCTCTGCCTCCCGCTGCTCGGGGGTACCAGTGAAGCTGCTTTAAATGGGAAGCGTCTGTTCTTCCCCTGAACCCCTCACACCAGAACAGATGGGTGGAACTTGGAGCATGGAAGGTTTTACCTCAGAGGTGGTAACAGTGAAGCCACTCATTAACACTGAATTTACCACTTCGTTAGCAACGTTGCTTCCTGTTGAGAAAAGCTAATACAGGCTCTCAGATTGACTGAGCACGCTTTTGTCTGCTTCTGCAGCAGTAAACCAAGGAAAAGCACATCTTCCAGGCAAAATTGTCTTACTCAATTTCTTACCAAGGTTTTGTGACCAGTTTTGTACTTTGCTGCCTGATACTATATGAAGCCTACATTTTTGAGTTGTAAAATTGCTGGAGCTGTTGTGCATCATTGCAGGCTTCACTTCTTTTAATTGACTTCTGCATTACTGATTCCTGGCGCATGTTTGCACTGCCCATTTCTAACGTCTGTAGGTGATGTAAAGACTCCTGCTGGGTGGTGCATTATCACCATTTTAGGGTGATAGCTTTGGATGTGATCTTATTGGAAGTCGTTATTACAGTGAAAAATGACCCATCTCAAAACAGCAAAGAAAAGCAAAAATCTAAGAAATGGCAAGGTGAGGAACTGGGTGTCTAGTAGAACCTTTACGTAAAGGTATGTTATAGATAATACAATAAAATATTTCACACACTTTAAACATTTATTATGGCTCTGATGTGAGCATTTCTAAATTGACTGGTTCAGTGATGGAGTAACAAAGGAAATATTTTTTCATTACTTAATTTTTCATTGTATTTCTACTCCAAATAGAATTACTTCATCTGCAAAAGTAAGTTATCCTACATTAGGGTTTGTTTTTTACAAACTCAGAAGAGGTTAAATAATTGTTTTGTCCTTTTGCTGATTTGAAACAAAACAAATGTAATAAAAGAGAATTTCTGTGAAGCTGTAGTTAGGTTTGAATTGTGTGGATAGCTGTCATTCTGCTGAGTTTAAAATACTGGACATATTTTAAAACATTGTGTATGAAGATGAAACTGGTGTTGTTTAACTAGGTTGTTTTCTCTCCGTAGGAAAAAAGGATGTCCAAAGTGGTCTTCCTGGATTTCGATAAAGGACCATTGCAGGAAGACATGGATATTAGTTGTGAGTTATAACAACTTAATTCAAAGAATCTAGGTAATAACTCCTTTTAACTGAGTTCCATTCAAAATGCAAATTAGTAACTGAAACTATGTGATTGCTGGAATCAAATCCCACAAAAAATCAAAGTGAGTAGTATTCTTTAAGGGTAAAATATGTGATTTCTGTAAAATATAGATGTCCTGACTCCTAGATGAATGTTTTAATGCCTTATGCTCACTCTGTTCTGAGGACCTGTATAAAAACTGAATGCCAGGGTAGACTGAAGTTTACATTTCTCTTGGTCACACGTTGATTTTCATGTGTAGGCAGCTCCTTTGTGCTCACTAAGCATTGAATAGATGATTTGATGTATGAGTAAGAGCCACTTGTAGAAAGGCCACCCACGGGGAATTAACATGCAGTAGTTCTCCGTACTGGAAGATATTGTTAGTGTCATGCTCTGGATTCAACACGGTGACTTCATCTGGTAGGTAGATCCTAATGAAATGTTTTGTTCTTACAGTATTTTTCCCCCACCTTTGATAAGATGTTGATTAATTTGCCTATTATTTAAAATAGCCTTATAAGCAGATGGGATTTATTTGTTTTAAAGCAAGGAGAGTCCTTTTTTAAGAAGGGAATAGGAAGGCATCTATTTTCCTCAGTGAGTTTGATCCTTTGCTGTGTCTCTGTCACTGATCAGATGCTCAAAATCAGCTTCATTGTGTTTTTCCCTTCTGCAGGCTTCCATGTAGCATGAGGTCAGTTGTATGGAAGAACTTCAAAAAAAGTGCTGCCTTGAGAAATATAAAGACTGTTTTAGTTTCCTAAAGTATGTTTAAAAAAAAAACCCAGAATTGCTAACAGATATCTAGGTAGCCTTCTTACTTTTACTTCTGGAGAACAACTGAAGATAATCTGTATTTATGTACATATAGAATGTATTTGCTTTTGTTTTGACAGTTAATTTTCCTCATCTTGCCTGTGTGTATATGTCAGGCTTCTTTGAATGGGATATTTGGCAGTGACTAGTTTGCTGTATGGTTATTAATAGTGCAGCAAAAAAAAAAATTGTAATATTTTTATTGCTTCATTGATTCACTATAAATGTTCTGGATATCCTAAATGAAAAGTAGATTTTTGACAAGTTCAAAACATCTTTTTAGATTACAGTGTGAAGAGTGATCCTGAAGAAAAGCTGTAAATTAAAGTTGTCATTATTTATTTCTGCAATTGCCTGATTTTTTCTTGTTTGTTTTTTAGTATAAATATACTTAATGGACAGACCAGCAATATGGGTGATTTAGAGACAAATACTGAAGTCACTGGTGCTAAAGAAGAAGAAATCCTGTGTGATGATAATTTTGTATCTGAGGAAGAAGGTGGCATTCCCAAACCAGAAGAGAGTGACACGTCATTTCAGAACAACACATTGACTCTGACTGAGGAGCTATCAAGGGACAGATCTGAAAAAGCCTTAAGTGGAGGCCAGGCTTCTCTATTTATACACACTGGTGCTCCTACTGTTTCTAGTGAAGACTTTATGTTGTCTAGAGGAACTGCTGTTAATGGACCAGTTTCACACTCCACCTCAACAAAGACTTCCATTATGAATAAAGGCAGCGTTTCACTAACCACTGGACAGCCTGGGGGTCATCTTGCAGATTCCTGCTCAACTTTGACAGTGGTTCATGATCTTCAGCCAGCCAAGAGTACAACACAGAAATCCAATCAGCACCAAGTTTTATTTTTGTTACCTGATGTAGCACATGCTAAGAACCTGACTCATTCCATTAAAAATCTACCTACCTCTGCTTCAATTGGTTGTGATTCACAGCAAACAGTAGGAAATAGTGTAGATAGCACTTTAGTAGACCAAGTAGAAGTTTGTGAGGATGATAAAAATTTACTAGTAAAAGATGATTGTGTCGATACATTAACAAGCATTTCCTCAGGTACAGGTGGCTTCAGATCGGGATGTGATCCCAGCTGGGATCCACAGAAAGAGTTTATACAGTTTCTTATGACTAATGAAGAAACAGTAGAGAAGTCTCCCATTCACTGTAAGGTAGGGCTAGAAAAGAAGCGAAAAAGGAAAATGGACGTTAGTAAAATAACACGCTATACCGAAGACTGTTTTGATGATACCAGTTGTATTCCTAGTAAATCAAAACTATTAAATGTTGAATTCTTAGAGCAGAATGAGGAGCTACAAATAGTAGAGCCACAGAAATATTCTTTGAGTAAAGTAAAGCCTGAATCTACAGATGAAGAGCTGGAAACTGTTGATGGTATCCAGCAGCTCATTTATAGTCCCACTAGTAACTGTGCAGAAGATACTTCTCCTGTTCACACTAGCACTTTTCTATCCAATACTTTGAAAAACAAATGTGAAGAGAATGATTCTGAACCACCATCTACTTTCAGTACTGATGAACCATCATTTTATCCCTGTACAAAGTGCAATGTGAATTTTAGAGAGAAGAAACATCTGCATAGGCATATGATGTACCATTTAGATGGGAACAGTCATTTCCGGCATCTCAATGTCCCCAGGCCCTATGCATGTAGGGAATGTGGAAGGACATTTCGAGATCGTAATTCACTTCTTAAACATATGATAATCCACCAGGAAAGAAGGCAGAAACTGATGGAAGAAATCCGTGAGCTGAAAGAGCTTCAGGATGAGGGTAGGAGTGCACGGTTACAATGCCCACAGTGTGTATTTGGTACCAATTGTCCCAAAACGTTTGTGCAGCATGCAAAGACCCATGAAAAAGATAAAAGATATTACTGTTGTGAGGAATGCAATTTCATGGCTGTGACAGAAAATGAACTGGAGTGCCATCGAGGGATCGCTCATGGAGCAGTAGTCAAATGTTCCATTATTGGTAGCGACTTGTCCCAGAGAAAAAGTCAGAAAAAGGCATCCTTGAAAGATCCTTATTTAGGATCCTCAAGAAAGTCATCTACGTATATGTGTAAGCTGTGTCCATTTGCTACTTCAGCTAGAAGCATTTTAAAAAAACACATGGCATATTTGCATTCAGCATCATGCCTTGATCCCTTTGGTAGCCATCTTAGACTAGAGAAAAGAAAAGGCAGTTTAATAGAAGAATCTTTAGATTTTCGTAGCAGGACAAAGCAGTTGATCAAACATTCTTCTACTTTTCCAAAGAACTCTGCTTTAAAACAGGATGTAAAAAGATCATTTGGCTCTACTTCACAATCCAGTAACTTCGCAAAACTTCACAAGAGACCCTACAGGATACAGAAGGCTCGGAAAAGCGTTTCACAGTCATCTGTAAGTGTGTGCAATCTAAATTCTACAAACAAGAACTTTTTTATTAGAAATAGCATTGACCAAAAACGTAAATGTTTTCGTCAAGCAGCAAAGCAGAAAGCTAGTGCCAAAAAAAGTAATTATTTGTATAGACACAAATATGAAAACTACAGGATTATTAAAAAATCTAGTGACTCTTACCCTTTGCATTTAAAAAAGGAAGAGTCCAAATCTGTCAATGCTTTACATTTATTTTCTTCATCAAGTAATAATTGTTTTGTCATGGATTCAAATAGCCTTGATTGCAAAAGGGCAGAAGGCTGTAAAGATCATAGGCATGTAGCTGTAAAGAGAGTGGTTAAAGAATCCAAGAGGGAAGGCTCTGTTACAGGAGATGATTTGGATTGCTATCCAGATTTTCTGCATAAAATGACTGTTGTTGTTTTACAGAAACTAAACTCTGCTGAAAAAAAAGACAGCTATGAAACGGAGGATGAAAGTTCATGGGATAATGTTGAACTATGTGATTACACTACACAGTCTGTGGAGGATGAATCTTACAGTGATATTAATCAGGAGCATGTAAACCTATTCCCCATATTCAAAGGTAAAATGGAAGATAATGAAGCTGGTGATAAATCTTCACTTGGTTATGAGCAGAATGATGGCTTTTATTTTGAGTATTACGAAGATGCTGAGGGTAGTAACTTCTTGCATGACTTGCATGATCCTCAGAATTTAGAAAATGTAGGATCAGCATTGCCAAAGCATAATTCAGTTTTCCACTGGACTGATTTGTCGCTTGAAAAGAAATCGTGCCCATACTGTCCAGCAACCTTTGAAACAGGTGTTGGCTTGTCCAATCATGTCAGAGGACATCTTCACAGAGCTGGACTAAGCTATGAAGCCCGTCACGTTGTTTCACCAGAACAGATAGCAACAAGTGACAAAATGCAGCATTTTAAAAGAGCTGGAACAGGGACTCCAGTTAAACGTGTTAGAAAAGGTAAGATTTGTTTTTTTATTTGGGTACAAAGTTGGGTGGACAAAGGAACTTAACTGAGCACTGAACAAGGCTTGCTTTAGCTTCTTGTGAAGCCTCTCTTCTTGTGATTTGCAGTTGTCATGTTTAACTGTATATAATTGTCAAAAAACATTATAATTATTTTCTTTGTAGCGATTGAGAAATCTGAAACTTCCTCTGAGCATACATGTCAGCTCTGTGGTGGCTGGTTCGATACTAAAATTGGATTGTCTAATCATGTGCGAGGACACCTGAAGAGGCTTGGCAAAACCAAGTGGGACGCACACAAGTCTCCTATCTGTGTTCTGAATGAGATGATGCAAAATGAAGAGAAGTATGAAAAAATTCTAAAGGCTTTGAACAGTCGCCGTATTATTCCCAGACCATTTGTTGCTCAGAAATTTGCATCAAATGATGACTTTTTATCTCAGAATGTTATACCTCTTGAAGCATACCATAACGGCTTAAAGACTGAAGATATCTCTGTGTCTGCATCGGAGGAAGAAGGGCTGAGTTTCCTAAATGAATGTGATGAAACAAAAGCAGTGCTACATGATGAAAAAAGAAATCAGTCACTTACACTGATAGAACTCCTGAAAAACAAGAGGTTAGGAGAAGAAAGGAATCCTGATATTTCCCCTCAAAAGATTCATAATCAAACTGCAAGAAAGAGGTTTGTTCAGAAATGTGTTCTTCCATTAAATGAAGACAGTCCATTGATGTATCAGCCACAAAAAATGGACTTGACTATGCAGTCAGGTAAGAAGGTGTTTCTTGACATCATTTCCAAAGAATCATATCATTCATAGAAAATGTACAAGTGCAGAGTATTTTATTTGGGATTCTATTCATTTAATTCTTGTTTCATTTCCAGAGGACACTTGACTGCGAGAGGTAGCACAGCAAATTTTTTCTGACATGTTTTTCGTGAAAACCCCTCAGCAGCACTGAAGGGTTTTTCCATTGAGTATAGTTCCTGTTCTGCTTATGACTGGGCTTGCACATTGAAAGTGGACACAAAGTGAGCCTCAGTAAGGAAGAAGACACATCCTGCAGTAAAAAAGTTGAAGTGTCCGTGCATATTTGGTAGACTAACAGTTCTGAAATGTTTGAGCTTGCCAACCCTGTTTTTGGGCATTGAAACAGCTGGTTTAGGAATACTGCTTTTAAGTCTTCAAAGTTTGTGCAAGGCAGCATTTGCTCAAACTAACAGAACTGTTGATACCATTATAAATGCATAATACTTCAGATTGGTGAATCACTGTCAACTAATTTTGATGGTTTTAGGCAAACATACTCTTACAACATAGATTAATTCTTGTTTGTTGCAAATTGTGGCTGCTGTGAGAAACTCATGCTTGCTTAGGGTCTGACTATCCTGAGTGACAACCTGTGCTGGTTCAAGCTTTGTTGGCATACAGTTGTAGCCAGCAGGTTTCCAGTGCATGGCCTCTAACCAATGAGGACCTAGATTGTCCCTCCACTGAGAATTGTGCTAATGAAACAATTCTGCAATCAACTTCCTAGCTACTCTGTATACTAATAGAGCAGGCTTTTAGGGTGATGTTTTTAACTTACTTGTCACATGAGAATTATTTCTAGTCTTGGGGAACTCTTACAACATCCTTTTTAATGTGTATATAGAGCTTGCATTTACTGGTTTCTTGGTTGGACACCACCAATGCTACAGGATTCTCAAGACTGGAGAGCAGGATCTTATTTTTATACCCCTGACTTTTTTTGTGCTGTTTCTTTTCTTGTTATGGAGCAGGCTAGTAAAACTGGCAGTGCCTAGTACTTTTTCACCTGTATTCTTTTCTTTCTTTAAACAAAAAACCCCAACAATCTGATGTGCTCAGAAGTTCTTTTAGGGGCTATAAAAGTGTGGCAATAAATCTCTTAAGAAGGGTGGCTTTCTAAAATGACATAGTAGAAGTGGAAAAGAATTACATTTTATGTCTTCTGTACATCTGTGGTTGTCCCTTAAGACAGGAGATTGCTTAATAAAGGAAGTGTATCTTTGACAGGTTTAATGATTTGAAAAATAATGCTCAGAGGAATAGCTTGCCAAACCTGACACTGTGTTTTGCTTTCTGTGTAATATTTACTGCTCAATACTAGGTAGAACCTGTTTGGTTATGATGAACAACAAGTAAAAATAAAAATATGCTCGCATAGTACTAACAGTTCTGAATGGGGCCCGATAGTTTTCTGTGGCTGAGGTAACAGAATTTGATAACTAACGCACTGTGCCAGTTGAGTTAATAAGAAAATATTTAACATCAAGTTGAAAATCTTCTTTTTTTCCTAAAAAAGGCAAATATTCTAATTCTGGTTTTAGTTTTACAAAGGCTTTTACCAACCAGGTGTTCTTCTTCCGTAACTTGCCTGAAAAAACAGCATGTCTTCTGTGGGCTGCTGGAGAATAGCATTCTTTCTTTCCTGCAGAGACTTTTCAGCTGAGTTGTTTTAGATTTTTCATTTATTCTTCTAATAATTTATTAGTAGAGAACCTGAAATATTAGTTCACCAAAACAATATATCTGTGGTAAAATGCAGGGAGAAATATTGTGAAGTTGAGGAGGAGATAAGTTACAATGGTTTCTTTGTCTGTAAGTGAGGAGTTTCAGTATTGAAAGTATGAACAGTATTGTTTCATTGTTTTCGTGTGATAAATAGCATGTTGCTTTGTTGATATTTATTTAGCACAAAGATTTTAGCAAAAAACCTTCAAATAATTTACTTTCATTATCAATTGTGCATCTAAAGTAATGAATAGAAAATGCACTGAACAAAATGTTTTGTCTAACAGCTGCTCAGTGGTGTGTTTTACCACCTTTTTCTCTGAGCCTTCAACAGCAGCCTAATTTTAGTAGTGAGTGCTTTAGTCTTATGGGTAAAACACTTTTAATTACCACTTTGTCAACTTGACTTTTCAAATTCTCTTTATTGGAAATTCTGAAAGCTCTGAAATTTCTCAACAGAATTGTGCTATTCAAATTGCAGGATTGTATTTTGGAATTACAGCTTCATTATGTGGAGATCTGTAGGAGCTTGGTAGTAGGTATTAAATGCAGAGTAGCCTACTGGGCTCAAGTTGCCTCCTTTCTGTTCTTTTTCAAATAACATGGTTTGGCTTAAAGCACTAGGTGGAAAACTAATATCGGTTAACTTGGATCCTTCTAATATACTAAACAATTGCGTCAATGCAGTGAATATATTTTAAACCATCTTTATTGCAGAAAACTTTTTACAACGCTTTGAGAATTTCATTTTTTGAAGAGAGAACTGGATTATAGTTTTCTTTTGAATGATAGGTATGCCTGTGAAGCTTAGAACGTGTGTGCATTGCAATACGACGTTTACAAGTGCTGTTAGCCTGTCCAACCACTTACGCGCTTATGCACGAAAGAAGAGTGCTGGACTTTTGACTGGGACAGGTATGTTTTGTTACAGATGTAAAAGCAAGTCTGTCTATGATACATTTTCTTCATCAGACTGGACAAAAGCATATGTTAATTCAAAATAATTCTGAAGCTTCTGCCGGTAAACAATTTATTTGCCATAAAACTTCAGCAACCTGTAAGAAAATGTATGTTGCTGTTGTCCACTCTCGTGTCTGATTTTCATTCTTAGTCTTTGATTTTGGATCCAACATTTAAGGTATGTAAGCAAAACTAAGAGATGGTTGCTTAATTCATTCTCTTATGATATTGCAACTTCCAAACCAGATAGTTTGCCTTCTAATGAAGTGTTTTAAAGTATCTCAGAAATGAGAGTGGTGGGGAGAAAAAAGGCGACGATACAACAAGTAGTTTTTACTGTCTAGTACATATAGTTACAAAGAATACTCCAGTAGAATAGGAAAAACAAGTTATTTTACACTCTGTATATTTCTAACAACATATGATATGTAGTTGGTTTCATATCTTGTTTGGCTCACAACCCAAAAACTACCTGTTCTGACATTGAATGAGGGTAGTACAGCATTTGGCACTGCTATTAATGTTTTTTATTAAAACACACTTCATTTTGAAATTCTAATATGCCATATTTTGATTTGTTTTCAGAGACCTGTAGCTTGCTTGGCTGCAGGCAGTTTCTGAGTTAACTTGGATTATTGCTGAGATTAGTGGGACTTCACATGGTCAACAGCAAATTGAGGAGCAGAGATGCAATATAATGAGGAAATTTTGGAGATATGAAGCCTGAAATATTCTGTAATTAAGAAGGGCAACCATCAGTTTTTTGTGTCAACAAACACAGACTTTTACATAATGCTCTTGGAAAATGCGTAATCCTTTTTTGATCTGCAAATGTAATTCATTATGCTAAGAATGACAAACTGAGTAGCAGGCTTTCTCTGTAGAAGGCTGAAAGTAATGTGTTTGTAATACAGGCCTGTGGCTGCCAGATCTTCTGTTGTTTTACATTAGTGCTGCAACAAAGCAGATTTGGAAGGAAGTCAGCAGACATAGTAATGCCTAACATGTAGAAGAATATGCCTTTAGTCAGTGATTCTGAAAGTTTTCGTATTTATTCAGTAGAAGGGTGATGGTAGTGAACTTCATTTACCACTGCTGTGATTTGATGTTATCCCTGTGGTAAGTTCCTTTTCTTATATACCTACAGAGGAAATATTTTTCAATAGCTATATATTTAAATTGCACATTAATAACTTAACAGTAAATCAATGAAGGAGACACTGGCATATAGGATAGTACAGAGATTGCATCCTAGACAAGCACTTTGTACCTAGCTTCCCTCTTGCTAAGTGGGAAAAGTGAAGGAAGCTGGTTTAGGTAATTTCAGGGATTTTTGTTTGTTTTCTCTATGAAACGTATTTTGCTATTGAAGTAGTTGCATAGTCATCAGAGCAGGTTTCCATTTTCTTAAAAGAATGGAAAGAAAACTCATGAGTTTTCTATCATTGGACCTACAAGTTGGTTTTGAATTAGGTTGGAAGTTTAAATAAAAGGTTAGAAACAAAAGTTTGGGGAAAAAAAAATCTTTTGCTCTCAGAAGCTGGAGCTAAGCCAGATAAATAACTTATACCATGGATAAAGGCCTGTCACTGAAACCATCGACTTAAGGAGTCAATGTTGAGTTCTAGCTGTAACATCATGCCAATGTATATTTTTAGCAACTTAGTCATTGTTGTCCTGCAACTCTGTGAAGATTGTAAACTTTGCTCGTTGACTTCTCACTCAAGCAAGCTTAATGCAAGGCTTGTACACCAAAAAATATGCTTTTAAACAATTGTTCTATTTGATATTCCACTTCGTAATATAAGTTTTGTGAAGAGAATTATTTTAATGCAAGATTTCACTAGTACACACTAGTTTTAAAGTACACACAAGTACACTCTTGTTATGAGTGTTGCTCTTGAGTAGATCTCGGGTTTTCCTTATTAAAAGATGGTTGTGGTTGAGAGCAATTTTGAGATATCTTCAGTTGGGCCTCAGCCACAGCTAAACCTTCAGTGGTCTTCAGACATTGTATGGAGAAATGAGGACATGTTTATACATGTTGCTTCTCATTTAGCCTTTCTTATATCTTCTAAAGCAAACATAACTACCAAAACTAAAACATTTCAGTTGAATAATTATCTTAGTTTCTTGCTCTAATAAAATAATGGTGTCTAAACATGAATGGTGTAATTCTTTTATCTGGCAGTTGTTATGGGACCTGTCTAGGCACTACTATTTATCAGGAAAATAACATGAGAAATACGAGATCCCTGCATGCCACCAAGTGACACCTTTCCAAGCATTACATTAGCTTATGTACTAGTCTCAGATTTTCCATTTGTCTGCACGTGTTTTTGATATTGACTGTTGTCATATTGCTCTTCTAGCAGACATCCTGCTTCTTCAGTCAGTAATGTCATCATATTTAGTTAAATCTTAGCCTATGTTTCTTTTCAAATGCAAGTTGACAGTTTTAGCAGTATAATAAACATAGTTAAGCGTAATGGTAGCTTTGGAGAATAGACTCAAGAAAAACATCCTAGAAGTGAAAGTTCCTAGGCTGTTGGCTGTTTGAGGTTAATCTTTATTAAACTTTATTTGTGCCTATACTAATGTGTTATAGATCCACTGTAGAGCAAGTACCCGTGTCTTCAGAGGTCTGGCTGGAACCTTTTTTGTTGTTATTATTCAGTCCACTTTTTAACAATTTAATCACTCATCTTGATTAGATGTTAATTTCCTTTTATACCTATTTTGATGTATAGCCACACACTGGTGTTTCTCAGAGCAGGTGGTCAATTTGCTTCTTTCTTCTGAGTATCTTTAGAGCATTGAACAAACCTACACAAAATCTTCAAAATGCATCTCACTCTTCTTTGTATAGTTGTTTATTCAGCTTCCTTTCTTTTTTTCTCTCTGGGCTTCTCTTGTTCCCTCCTGCCCTGGCTCTCCCCAAGTCTCTTGATTCTTTCTTACACCCTGGCTTTTTACATCTTCTCTTTGTTGACCCTTTTCACACACTCAGTCTCTTCTTACTGGCTTTCATCTTCTGGGAATCACCACTTTCTTCTTTGGCCTCTGCTTCTATAGGTGGAGACTGCTGTGTCAGAAGTTTGGGAGAGAGCAATAAAGTACAGAGCAAGGAGTCTGGCCTTCAAGCCAGCAGTGTGGCTGAGGTAGTGGTTCATGAGGGCTACTACATGTTCAAATAATTGTTCAAGTTGTTTTGTCAAACTTGTAGCTTTGGAATGGTTGTGGTGGAAGCATATCAAACATGCAGGACTCTGAGATCTTCTGGCTTTGTGTGTCATTGTTCTGTGCTGTTACAGTCATAACAAATCAGCTGACATGATGAGCTCATTTTCAACATCTTATAAAATCCTACAGAGAGCAAATGGTAGGAGGTGTTTATTCAACGTACTTCACTGTGCAGTTGTGATGAGGAGAGATCGTAAATGAATTTGAAAAATTAGTGACTAAATGTACAAGAAAGATAGTTCATTATTTTTTACTTGGCAATGTTTTCAAATGGTTAATTAGTTCCATTTCTATGTCCAATTATTCAACTCGTTCTAGTTTATGTACACTTTGACAAAAGTAATGAAGTCCGAATAAAAGACCCAGCTTCAGTTTTCCTGAAAGAAGAAGCATTTCATGTTGGGGGACATCAGGAAGCAGAGCATTTTAATTTGGAACTGCACACCAAATGTCATGGCATGAAAGGGCATCTACTCATGACCTGTCTAATTCACATAGGCATGCTCATTGAAACCCCTGTGTCCATCTGCTTGTAGTCTTTCTTGATAAGTCATCACAGAGGTTTTTGTATGCAGTGGTTTTACCTAGCATATATTTTTTGAAGTAGTGTGCTCTGAAATTGTACATAATTATCTCAAGTAGAATCCTCCAAAGTTTGATAGTCTTTTGTTTTAAATGGGTTGTTTCTCCATCAAGGTCTGTCAGCAGTTTGAGGATGTTGTGACTGGTTGTTTACAGGAAGTTTTTCATTTATCAACTAGGAAACACCAGGTGGCCAAACTTGAAAGAAAGAGAGTTCTTCCAAAAAGAAGTAGGTCTTTATGGAGAATGAGGAATGGTAGTTTGAAGCTGTTATAACTACAAAGTAGCTGTTAATGATCAGTAGTTCCTACCTCTCTCTAGCAATTTGCTGCAGTTTCCATGCAGCTTACTAGAGCTAAACTAACCTTGGTCTCTTCCCAGACATGATAAAAGACTTTCTGAGGAGGTAATGTTTTGTTACAGTAAAGGCATAGAAAAAGCAGGAACTGAGTTTTGGTCAGAACTTCATGTCAGAACATGGCTGCTTTATGGGGAGGCAGTGGCTGAGGCAATTGTGTGATTTAGTTGAGTTTGCAACCACTTGTAAGCATTGTATCAACAGAGTATTCAAGTGTGTGCATGTAACTTTATTTAAACTTGTTCTCTGGATAGACAAAATGAAATTAATGTGATGGTTATTGATACGCATGCCTCATAACTGCTGTTTGAATTGTAGTTTTCAATGAGCTTTACTCAGACATTCCTCCTTCTTCACTCACTCTCCATCTTCACTGGAGTAACTTCAAAGCATACTGGTGCTGCTTTGAGCTCCCTGAAATGTGAAAGAATATGTTCACTGTCTCAGAACACAAAGGGAATAAAAAAATTACCCTTGCAGAACACAGGATTTGTCTTCTTAGTGTTTTCTGTCTTTTATAACAGCTTCTTGCTTGGGCAAATCTACTTTCAAATTTAGCTAAGTTGCTCTGAGAATTTGTAGCATAATCTGAGTCCTTTTTTTATGATCTTTTACTGTGGTATTTTCTTATCTTTGTTTTATAATTTCCTTATATAGAGCCTCCATCATAAATGGCTGAGAGAACATGCCCTTTTGTTTTCCTCGTTTTCTCACTGTTCATGGAAAAGATAGCTTTCAAGGAAGTAGAAACTACCTTTCCTGCTTAATTATGGCAATTTCTGTCAGTATTGCTGTTGTTTGATTGCACAGTAGTTCAGAGGGGTTTTTTTTCTCAGAAAATTATACACACACACACAACCCATTAGGTGTCAGCAGTCTGTTGCAGAAGACCAACCCAGGTCTTATACGAAAGGGAAAGCTCTCTGAAATGCTTCAGATGCATGTGAGTAGAATCAAATTTTTTCATGAGAATGAATGTCTTTGCCAACATCAAGGAAATCAGCAAGTTCTTGTTCCAAATGCAGGTTGGCCTGTCTAGCAGGAGTCTGTTTTCACTACTCCTTCTTTTTTTTTCCACTCATATAAAATGACATCAACTAACTTGTCATCAGATGCAACTCACAGACACGTTCGCATTCGGGTATTACCAACTTCTGTTTCCCTTCTTCCCATGATGTTCCACAAATGGCAAAGGCAAAGCTTTTGCTGTAGTAAGTGCTGCAGATAAGTTGCGCCTCATACCAACAGTTCTCTTCAAAGCATGGGTGTCTGGGTTCCAGTGTTTTATCTGCTTACATTGCTGCTGGTGTTACTGAAGTTGCAGTATGTAAAACACTTACATATGTGGTAGTTCCTACCTGATATGATAGTTAGCTTTTTTCTTCCTAATTAAATGAAGAATATGTTTCTTGTGAGAGAATGAAATATTAAGAACCCCTTGATGCTTTTCCACAAGCATCTTGGCCATTTCTCTCTTTCCCCCCTGCCACCTTGGGTTACTGCCTTTTTATCCAGACTGATTTTGTTGTTACTGTCAGAAAAAAATGCTGTTAAGCGTCATTTTCCTAATGTTGATCTGAAGAAGTCTCTCTAGGTTGGTGTCTGCTTTCCACTTATTTTTTTGGTTCTCTGATACCTTCAAACCTCAGAAATTCATTCTAAATTTTAGATAGGTAGAAATCTTTAAGTCCTGGGATAGAGCTGGAAAACATCTATTATGTCTACCAAGTTGGAAGTTGGGGTACAAGGTAAAAGCTTGAGATGTGCTCATTTGGAGGGCTTGATTAAAATTAAGGATACAATCAAGACTGTGTGTTCTTTAAATCAACATGTTTTACCGCACCAGACAATGTCTTATGCTTCAGAATGCTAAGAGGTTAATTCTTCTGTTTTATATTCTAGGAGTCAAAACTTTAGCCAAGTGTAACAATTTTTTTTTTTCCATTTTACTGTTAAGATGCTTCAGTAGCATAGCATTATGCCTTCTTGGTATCAAGAATACCACCTGGTACTGTCTTTCTGGTTTCTGTGGAGTTTTTGTTCAAGTGGTGTAACTGGTTGTTTGCAAAAGATTTTGTGTTGGAGTTATATTGTTGGTGTCTTGTGTTTTGGTATAGAGTGTAGCTAGATACACTTCTCAGTTCAAACAGTCGCAAACTTCTTGAGCTTTATCAGCTGTTTGTATCATAACAATATTAATTCAGTTTAATCCACTCATCCCCCACTTTGCTTCTTAGAATCTCCAGGTTTTGTTTCTGATTCCCATTACATTTGTTTATGGGAGATACAGACCTCAGAGCTGTCTGAACTCCTTTGCTATATGCTTCCTGTTCACACACGTTACTTTCATACAGTTTCAAATGCTTAGACTGAATTTAAAAAGTGGCCTTGCCATCCCCGTTGGTTGTCCTAATACCAGCTCCCACTGCCAAGGACTAATACATAGTTTTTGTAAGCTTCATTAGAATTCAGACAGGAGTGAAGGGGAAGCTTCATTTGTAACTCTTAGAACAAAAGGACAAATTTTTGCTTTGTGTTGACAACAAATGGCAGGTGTTTTATTCAAACTAGAAATTCCTGATTGTACTAGCTGAAAGCTACAACTTCATAAAATTGTAACTTGGTTGAACATGAGTGGTCTTATGATGGTACTTGAACTACAAAACAAGTTCTGAGATTTTGACAGGGTTATATGCATGAAAGGGAATTTCCAGTGGTGCTTTGCTTATGTATAATTCTGCAGTAGGTTTGTAGGTGCTTGCTGATACTAAAACAACAGTTTAATGCTGAATGTCAATTATCTAGTCTTTCAAAGAGCAAGCACAATGCTAACCTAAAAAAACCAGCTTCATGTGTTCTACCAGCGTATTTCTTAGAATACACTGTAATTGTTTTGGATTTACCTTATAATTAAATACAGAAAAACAAGAAGGTAGAGGTCTTTTCATTATTGCTATAGGGAATACTTGCTGAATATCTCTGTTTGACTAACACTCATTGAAGTATTACTTTCACATATGAAAATTTCTCTTCTTAGCTTTAGACTGTAAACAAAAGAAGTCAAGGTCAAGATCTGGAAGCAAGAAGAAAATGCTGCCGTTACCTCATAGTGCTGATGAAGTTTACATACTCAGATGCAGGTACACAGTGTTACTTTAGTTGGAAGAATACGTTCTTAGGAGCTTACTAATGTTAGTCCTAAAGGGATTCATTACTGTATCCATAAATGTTTGTGATTAAATTGAATAATGAGGGGGGAAACGAATTGCCTCTTTTCATTAATTTAAACAAAAGGATTTGATTCAGTCACACTTGGGTGTTAGATTGCCATTTGTTTCTCTAACTAAAATCTTAATGGTTGTGTCTGAGTAATATTCTGTCCTTCAAAAGAAACCTTATATAAGAACAACAGATTGTTATTACTGGTATTGAAAGTGTGAGAATGTGAGTTGTATAAGCTGCAGGGTTTTGTGCTCGCAGTTACTAATTTACTCAATTACTAAGTTCTTCAGCTAAAACATGCAGAAACAAACTTCAAGAAAATTAATTTCCTCTTACTATCTTTTTCTTATAATTTTTCAGTAGAGATAGATGTATCTTGATGAATTAATTTTAATATTTGCATAGGTTTTGTGGTCTGGTCTTTCGAGGACCTTTGTCTGTTCAAGAAGACTGGATAAAGCACTTGCAGCGACACATTGTCAACGCAAATCTTCCACGGACTGGAGCTGGCATGGTTGAGGTCACATCACTACTTAAAAAGCCTGCTTCCATTACTGAAACTTCATTTTCTTTACTGATGGCAGAAGCAGCATCATAGAACACAGAAACATTTTAAATTTTAATTGGATGTAAATTTGAAATACTTCATTTTTTAAAATAAATGGCTACACTAAATTATGTTTATAAATGCTAAAGACAGAAAATAGAGGAAGTGGATTACAGTAACATCAAAATAAATTGAATACTTAACAGTTACAGTAAGTAGTCTTTATATTTTATATAGGGTGGAAGATGTGTTTTTAAGGTTTATTATGTTTTTGTCAGTTACTGTGTTCACTATCAATACAAGACCATTATATGTATGGCAGCCATTTTTAAATTGTTGCACATGGGTACTTAAAGGACAGATTTTAATAAAACAAAGAAACCACGTTCTCTTCAGTGTTACCCAAATCAAGGTTCTGTTTATTCCAAAAAGAATTACATAGTAAAATAAGATACTATTATATTTTGTTTGTATGTATGTAGTGTTTTGTATAATACCAAGAACTGCTAATACAATTTACTCAACTTAGGGCATTAAATACCATGTACTTCATAGTTCAAGAGACTGTTTCGTTCAAATAGGGCAATTAGTACTATTCTATCTAGGTGTGTAAGTGTTTTTTTTAAATCACATGAGGCTTTTTGTACTAAAAAGTGGAGGGAAACTTGTTTAAACAAATTTCTAAGAGAAATATGTACATAATACTGGAAATTTGTGGTAAGGAAATATTCTTTACTTCAGTTGCATTTCTCACTGACAATAAAGTGGTGCATCCATGCTACCTCCTACTTGTCAACAAAGATGGTATTTACCCTTATGTTTTTGTATCATAGTAGATTCAATCCAACTTTCTTTATTACAAAGCATCTTTTTGTTAACAAGTTTGTTACTTTTACGACAATTTACTTAAAGTCTGACTTGCTTACAGAAGTTTGCCTCTACTATTTTATTTAACACTGTAGAAATGTACTAATAAGCATTGCTCACTACACGGTTAGAGTAGGCTTTTCATTTATAATTCTGTTTAAAAGATTGATCATTTTAGAAAATTCAAACACAGATTGAAATGTTTCCACATATGAAGAGAATGTTTACAACTTAAATTTTAGAGCTTGTTTTGGATGTGATTATATGTATGAAAACTGTAACACTATGCTCATGCTAAGGACCTACTTACAGAATTATTGAAATAAATGTGCTGTGAGGATGGAAATATGGTGCAGGTGTCTTGGTCATGATGAATTGTGTTTGTTCATTTAAACTGTCTTCAGAACATGATTTTTGTTTTAATCAAATTAGATTCCTCTACAAATCAATTTTGTATGCAAGTAACATTTCATTTTACTCATATAGGGTAACAGATACTGTAGTTAAGCCAAGGATATGCATTGATATTTTCTTTATATGTAAATAAAGTTAAAAGCAGTTAAAGCAAGAGGAGTATTTTGGTAGAGTATATACATACCTCACTGCCAGTGAAATTGCTTTCCTATGGTATATCTCCTTACCAGAAAAATCTCTAAATAAAAAGGTTTAAAGAAAATCTAAATGTCTATAATGTGAAGCATTTATTTGCATTGTGTGAATTAAGTTTGTGGAATTGATTTGTCTTGCTTGAGATTAGAATCTTCTCATGATCTTAAGTAAAAGTACATTTACTTGCAATAAACTGAATTGTTCACAGATGCATTACATTTGATTGGTGGAAAGTATGAATAAATGTCTGTCTTCCTGGATGCACAGAGTTCAGAGTTAACACATGAGGCTTGTTAATGTTCTGATAGAATGGATGGGCTAAAAATGCACAGCTGTGCAAGACAGAGGCCTCAGACAAGGCCATCCTAGCTCTGTCAAGGCTGTCATTAAATTAGTGGTGTCAGGTGTTCAACTGTACAAATTGCTACAGTTAAGTTTAGCTTTCTTGTTGAAATTTATTCTCTTGCAAGTGGAAAATCTACATCATTACATTTAAAGGCTGGAGGAATAAATACTTTAGAAATTTTAGAAAAGATAACTGGGATGTTGAAGTGTATTGCAGACAAATCGTGTATGCAGACTAAGAAATTTCTGAATTTGTGGATACTTGTGGAACTTTTTTATACGATGTGAAAACTGAAGATTTAAAGCAGTGTGTTGAAACAGAATAGAGGGAAGTGATCACATCACCTTGAATGTTTATAATGCTTTAATAGAGTGCTTGTTTACCCTTCTCACCAAAAAAGGTGCTTGTGAGAGCACTGTATTTTATGGCTGTTTAGCAAATGAAAAAATCAATTAAGTGCAAATGATATTTATCTAGTGTTGTTAAGAATGCTTGTAAGGTGAAGCCATACCATGCAGAATTTTGCATTAGCAAAAGACTCTTACTAGATTCATAAAAAGAATTTTTAAAACTCTAGTTAATTCTATTTAATTAATCAAACCCCAATTATGAGCTGCTTTATGTAATACTAAAATAAAAATGCAAGGTTGTGTCTGAAGAGCAGTGAGCTTTAGGGCTGATCAGTTTCCAAAATGAGATTCTATTGATGAAGAACAGTTTTCAGTAACAGGCTGTGTGCCCTGCTGGCCTTCTGGTGTAGTTCAAAAAATATGTAGGAGTTCTAGAACTCTTCTGATTACTAAATTAATTGTATATGTGGTTGATACAGGCTGAATAATCTTTAAAAAAAAAAAAGTACTACTAGCTGTCCTTAGCCTCTAGTCCTCAAGTGGGGCTATTTGTTTTCCTGATTTCTGTTGTGTGGAAATACAGATATTTTTTATCATTATCTACAAGGAAATATAAAATCCCCCTCTCTGGAGTTACCAAAATTCTAAATAATGTAGTAGAAGAGGGTAAATGAAATCGGTCACTTTGTGATGGCAGTCTGACCTTATGTGGCTTGAGGGGCTCTGGTGGTCTGTGCTGCAGGGCTGGACCTGCAGAGCTGCTCGTCTCAACACCAGTGCCACTCTGTTCAGGATGGCTTAGGTTGCTCTGGGGTAAAGGCTGCAGTGGCACAGTGATTTCTGTTGGGTTGATTTTGGTTGTTTATCACAGTCCTACTTGTTTCTGAAGTTATCCTAGATTCTGCTAAAGGTCTCTTTAGTAGTAGCCTCAGGAAAATTGTAGAAGACCATCCCCATACACTTTTCATAAGATGATGGCCTATATTCCCTAGTCCCAGTGATATTTCCAAATCTCTTCAGATGTAAAACTGCTTGCATTCCTTGAAGAGATGTTTCTGCAGAACTTGGGGTAGGTGATGACAGTGCCCGCGGGAGCTGCTGCCCAGGGGTGGTGTGTTGAGGCCTGGAACACAGAGGCGAGCACACAGCAATGGTGGGCGTTCACTGCCGTGTGCCCGGCCCTGCTCCCTGCGGCCTGGGCAGCTGTGGGAGCTGGGCTGCTCCCAGGGCTGAGGGGCCCAGCTCAGCCACAGATCAGCTTCTTGCTCAGGGCTCACTGCAGGCAGCAGTGTCAGGAGGTGGGCGCTGGTCCCTGATGAGCTGCTGGGAGGGGAGCGAGCGCGGCCGTGCCCAGGGCAGTGACAGTCCTGTCCCTGCTCAGGGAAATCACCGAGCTTTTTGAGGTAAGTGGTCCAGTCCTGTGAGCCCGGGTCGGGTTTGAGCTGTGAGCCTGCGCTAGCTCCCTCTGCCTCAGCCATGCTCAGGGAAATCACCGAGCTTTTTGAGGTAAGTGGTCACAGCAGAAATGCGAGCTATCAGTTGGGGCTCAGAGAAGAGCATGCAGAGTTTCTAAAGGTCAGTGTCACAGGACTGACAGGGGAAGGTGCAGTTATTTGGACTGTGATGCTTTTCCTGGGCTAGTTACGGTTCTAGGTTTCCTGCAGTGCTTTAAAGAGGGGTTATGCATTAAATCTACCTGATTCTGAAAACCTACAGAAGATAAATTGGGCTGAACAAATGTGGAAATATTAGCAGTGAATAACAAGGACTTGCTTTTAACTAAATGGTTATGGGCTGTGAACAAACCTTGTGTAGTTCAGCACCATGGTTAACAGACTTTTCCACTTTTTATAACAGTAGTTAGTGGCCTGGATATTTAAACACCAGTCTCATATTTTTAAAATTGATTTATATAGTTTTGAGTTTGTTTAAAGAAAACCCCAAACTTTTTAGGGTGGTTCTTTCTTTAAAAAGCTGACTGCATTATGATTTGATATTTCAATCCACCATGCTTTGTAGGTGCTGTTGCCTGATACATGGGTAGCAATTGTGATGTAATGGAAACATTTGGCCATAGTGCCAGGTTTGTAACCTCTTGCAATAAAATGTTCCTTTCTAACACTGCAGGCTTCTTGGTGTTCTTCCCATTGCTCGCAGGTGAGCTGCACTGCACGTGTCATTTAGCCGGGGAATTCCGCCCCAGCCAGAGCAGCTGTGTGTTGATGCAGAGGGCAGATTTGCTGGCTGTGGCCACCTGAAAATTCAGAGAGGTGAGGCAAGAAGGGGGATATTCACATTCCAGTGGTGGAGACTGAGGATGAAAATTGGTCGTGGTGGGAGGGCCACCAGAGCCAGGACCCGAAGCTGAATCCCGAGTGACAGTGGCTCTCACCTGTGCCCATCTGCCCACTTTTCACTCTGTACAATCTGCTCTCACTGCTGCCTTCTCTCCCAGTTGAGAGCAGTTTTTCCTTGCAGCTTTGGCTGTGTAGTGTCTGCCACATGTACCTGGACAGAGCACACTGAAAAAGCCAGCCTGCCTGGTGCTCTGCAAGTCCTGGTCTCCTGCAGCATGAGAGGATTCATTGCCATGCCACAGCCATTCACATACTGTAAGAGAAAAATGCAGAGGTTGATCAAATACAGCATAAAGAACTGTTGGGGGGTGTGTTTATTTTAAATAAGGGCTGGAGTGAGGATCCCTTCCACGTTTTGCTGAGGCTGAACTCTGGCACTGCTCATTTTCATTTCTTGTTGCGCTATAGGCTAATAAACTTGTATTTAAAGAAGCAATTAAGAAGTCTCTTAAATTTAGTGCCTTGCCCCCTTATTAAGATTTGAGCACAAGTCAGCCAACAGCCTTTCTATAAAACTGCTTGGTAGTACTGAAGTCCATGAACTAGAAGCAGCTTGTGGTGCAGTAGCTGGTGTGTGGCTGCAGTGCTCACCCCTCAGGGAAGGGGTCCTGGCTGCCTCAGCTCCTGTGCAGGTGGCTCCAGTGGCCACCATGGCAGTGGAGGGATCTGGGAGTGTGTCACTGACAGTTTGCTCATGTTGCCTGAAGACAGACATGGAGTTATTTTGGTTTAAAAAAAAACAACAACCTGGAATAAAGGCATTCCTATGGGAATGCTCTTCTCTAAGTACAGGCAAACATTTTTAAAAGATCTAAAAGATCTCTGCAGTGCTCACCCCTCAGGGAAGGGGTCCTGGCTGCCTCAGCTCCTGTGCAGGTGGCTCCAGTGGCCACCATGGCAGTGGAGGGATCTGGGAGTGTGTCACTGACAGTTTGCTCATGTTGCCTGAAGACAGACATGGAGTTATTTTGGTTTAAAAAAAAACCAGCCTGGAATAGAGGCATTCCTATGGGAATGCTCTTCTCTAAGTACAGGCAAACATTTTTAAAAGATCTAAAAGATCTAAAAGATATTTCTCATGCAGGCTCCCATGCTCTTTTCACTGCAATTAAAACCCAAGCAAATGGCATTCTCACTGACTGTGAGCCCAGAGGTTCCAAAACTCCAACTCTTATTGTCCAGTTAGGGAACATAGGGAGACTTGGAGGCTTTTCAGAGCTTCCAAAGTGCTTGTACCCCTTATGTTGTATAAATCACAACACTTTTGGGCTTTCTATACTATATTTTCACTTAAAAGTACACTTTCAACTCATAAGGTCTGACGTTTGCATACCAGGTGATGATAACTCTTCTGCTTTTGTATTAGAGACTTGCAACATGAAACATGCTTACGTGATACTCATGGTAAGTGTTCCTAAATTTATCAACCTCTTTTTAAAAATCTGTTTATTGGAAAATGAAGACTTCATGCGCAAACCTTTGGTTATGTATCTTTAAGTCAGCAGCAGCTGTGAATCATGTTTGTATCTGTGAAACTCAGCCAAATCCATCCTCACTGCTGTAGCAACAAATGCTGAAGCTCTGAATCCCTTTGTGCTCTTTAAAACAGCTTTGGAAAATAATAGACTGATAAAGGAGAATGCAATCTGACACCATTAGTCTGTGTTTTAACCAAATAAGGAATTACATGTCATCCAGGTACAAGTCTTGCTGACAAGAAGTAATTCTTTCATCTGTCTTTTCTCTGAAAAAAACTTAATTGTGTGAAAGTAGGAAAAAGAAAACAGCCTTATTTTGATAAAAAAGGAGAAAAATCTTTTAAAAACAAACAAAAACCACATAGGTTGAAAGAGAAACTGCAAAGAGAAGAAGACAGTATAAGCCTAGGGCTGACACCTGTTTTGTAGTCCCTGAAATCTAGCTGATGGCTGCCTTTGCTGTGCCTCCAAATCTTCAGGGGTGTGCTTGGGTTTCTGGCACAGAGGAGGCATGGGCAAATATTATCCTTAGAGGAACAGCCAAGGAAGGAGTTTTCACCCAAAACTGTTCAAGAAATAGGCAGTGATTAGAAAGAGGCTTTAAATCCAATTTCTTGTGTTGGAACTCAACTGTACCCATTCCCTTTGCCATCTGCAGTACATTTACTGAAGCTTTTTAAATGCTGCATATAAATCCATAGGCACTTAGTCCAGTCATAAAAGAACTGCTTTTCCCATGTATGGCCTCAGTTACAAATTTGCTACTGAAATCTGATTTTTCAGTTTCTGTTCATAATATGTTACCATTCATTGCCTCCAAAAATTTTCTCCTTTCCCATTTGACATCCATCATTTTGCAACATTCTCTTCTCACTGGAATAACCTCCACTGCTGAACCCAGTGTTCTCTGACTGCAGCTGACCATGAGTGCTAATGAACAACTGAAGAGCCTGACCCAGAATGTGAGTGTTCTTCAGGATCCCAACTCATTTCTTTGCCCTGGGGCCAGGTTCCCATCTGGGAGCGGCGCTGTCTCACTGCGCTGCCAACCCGAGCGTTTTCATTAGCTTCACTCCTGGCTTGGTTTGTTTTCCCACTCCTCAGTTGTTGCTTATATCCTTATTTGGGGTTCTGTCTTCATTTTTTATCTCTCTTTTTCTTTAGGATTTTATTTTACCACTGGCTTGCAGTGAAGAAGCTTTTTGGGAAGGTCCTCTATGACTGTGAAAACAGATAGAGTACTGCTTAGTATTCTGAAAAGCAGAGCTATTGGCTTGATTTATTTTATGTAGAGACAGTAGCTCTCTGTACCTAAATGGAGAAGGAAATGTTTAGATTTTAGGGTGATTTGGGGTTATACAAACCAAAAATCCCAAGTTACACAGTACCAACCCATGGTAGTGCTGCTGGGAGCTGAACTCATAAGTTACCTTTCTGTTTTGTCTGCACAGGGCTGAATTTACTGTCTTGTCTTTTTTCTTTCTTCCCTTTTTTTTTCTTTTCTTTTTTTTTTTTCTGGCAGCCTTTCTGAAATCACAGAAGTATTTAGAAAATGGAGCACTTGCTTGAATGATTTTTGTGAATACACAGCTGGCTAGGTTCTTTGAGCAAAGCAAAACAGGAGTATTATTAAAAACTTAAAAACATTGGAGATAAGAATCTCAGCCCATTTACTTATACAAGATAAATGCAATAGATGGCATGAAATTCTTAGGAAGTTTAACTGTGATTTGAGATTTAGGTGCAGAACTCTGCAAGAAGTATGTGAGCAGCCCTCCCCACTACCAGCAGCACAATCAGGAGCCTACAGGTTTCTGTAATTTCCTGTGTTACGGAGCAGTTGGCACCCAGTTCATAAAGGGTGGGGAGAAGAGAGGTCAGCCCTGCTTTCCAGTTGCTCCTGCTGCAATGTATGTTGTGTGCTGGGCTGTGGAAGTTGTATGATGGCCCAGACTTTTCTTCTTGCTGCATTAGAGATCGAAAGCAGTGCATATGTTACAGGAGAGTATCTACAATCTAGATAAGTATGATACTTGCTGCTGTAGTACCCAGATTTACAGTGGGCACTTTCTTTTCCCCTTCTGAAGCAGAAGGTGCTTATCTTGCTGTGTCTTACAGATTTCAAACTTTCCTCCTACCTTAGCAGATTAACAATGTCAGTCCTGGCTGTCTGATGCTAGTCCTGGTCTGAGGGAGATGCCTGAATGGCCTGTGAGCAGTCAAGGCTGCATTTGAATTTAGGTGCTGTGTTGGGTTTGCACAACAAGCTTTTGGTAGCAGGAGGGGTCCTGGGGTGGTTTCTGTGAGAAGGCACTGGAAGTTTCCCTTATGTCCAGTAGAGGCAGTACTGGATGGATCCAGGATGGGCCCACTGCTGCCCATCAGTGATGGTGGTAGTGACTGGGATAATATATTCAGAGTACAAAATGTACAACCTCAGCCAGAGAGAGGAGAGGGAATATGTGAGAGCCACAACTCTGCTGACACCAAGGTCAGTGCTGAAGGAGGGGCAGGAGGTGCTCTGGGTGCCAGAGCAGATTCCCCTGCAGCCCGTGAGGAAGACCGAGGGGAGGCAGCTGTGCCCCTGCAGCCCGGGGAGGTCCAGGGTGGAGCAGAGCTCCACCTGCGGGAAGACCGAGGGGAAGCAGCTGTGCCCCTGCAGCCCGGGGAGGTCCAGGGTGGAGCAGAGCTCCACCTGCAGCCCCTGGAGGACCCCTCACTGGATCCAGTGAATGCCTGAAGGAGGTTGTGACCCCATAAAGGACCTATGCTGGAGCAGTTCATGAAGAACTACAGCCTGTGGAAAGGGCTCATGATGGAGAATTTAATGGAGAACTGCCTCCCAGGGGAGGGACTCCACTCTGGAGCAGGTAAGAGTGTGAGGAGTCCTGCCTCTGCAGAGGAAAAAAAAGCAGAGACAACCTGTGATGAACTGACTGCAGTCCCCATAGGGCAAAAGTTAAGCCCAGGAAAAATAGCGGGTGGGGGGAAGGTGTTTTAAGATTCAGTTTTTCATTTCTCATGATCCTACTCTGATTTGATTGGTAATAAATTCAACTAATTTCCCTGAGTTAAGTCTCTTTTGCCCATTGGTGAGTGATTTCTCCCTGTGCTTTTTCTGACCCATAAGCCCCTTGTTATATCTCTCTCCCATGTCCAGCTGAGAAGTGGCAGAGCAGCTCTTGTTGGCAGCTGTTGTGCAGCCAGGGTCAGCCCACCATCCAGGTGCTTTATTTCAGCTTTTTGTCTCTGAGAATTTGACCAAAGCTGAAAATATGTTCTACTGTTGCTGTTATCACTGTTGCACAGAGAGAAAGCCTGACAGGTTTGGAATCACAATAAAAAATTGAGCTGTTACAGAAAATTGAACCAGATGTATTCAGAGCTTCAACTGCTTCATGTTTCTGCTGCCAGGAAAGAGCAGCACGTGCTGCCCGCAGCCAGAGCTGCTGTTTGCTGCTGTCACAGGGAGCTCATTTATTATCAGAGCAAACCTGAGCACTTCCCCATTTTTTTTAACTTTCCTTGCATGTACTTTCTGTCTCAGCTCCTTTCCCCTGCCCTCAGGAAAGTGTTAGTTGTGTTGTTTTTAACTGGAAAGGTTCTTGTTAAAATTCTGTCTTAATTCCAGAAGACTCACAAAGGTGAGGTTTTTACCCCTCTTCACTCTGCAGATCTGAGCTGCTGCCCTACCCGAAGGTGGTCTGTGCATGCAGGTTAATGAGACCCATCTCCAGACCTGTGCCCAGGAACTATGGACCTGGATCTGGAACTGTGCTAAATCAAATGAAATAGCAAGGATAATTGTAGCCTTTCACCACATGGGTATCTTGCCTTGATTAACAGCCAAAATTGTTTGGATCTTACTCAAGAGAAAGGCAATATAAAAACTCTGTGTTGTTTAGGTATGGTTAGTGCTGTAATTGGAAAATGGGGGATGGCAGAGCCATGGACAAGGATGTGGTTATGGACACACCAAATGAAACCACATCCTAGTTCTTAAGCTTTCCTGAACATCATTAAGTACTCCATTAAAATTCACATGATCTCTGACCTGATTAGTGCTGGGAGCTAATTGAATGGGAGAGAGGATTTGTGCCTACTGCTAAAAAGATTGCTCAGAAAAAAAATGTGTAAGTCATGAGAAGTTAGTGAGATGCATCTCCTTGAAATACTCTATTTGAGAGTTAATCGGTGGGGTATAAGAAAAGCAAACTGTTAAAAAATAAAATAAAAGAAGAACTGCAAAATCTTTAAAAAACAGGTGCAGCTAGCATCTGATATGGAAAAATGTATTGATACTTCAAGATCAGACATTATGTAAGAGAACAGTAAAAGTGATTGAACTACTTTGGGGAGCCTTAACAGATGTATCTGCTATTTCTAAAAATGCATGAAACCCTGCATATTTTGTGGTCTCTCCCCCACAGAAAACACTTTAGACTTTAGAGTGAGGAACTGCAAGATGGATGGAGAGAGTTATCTCACTGCGATATTTTCATTAGGATTGTGCAATAATCCTAAAATGGGAGGAGGAGCGAGCAGTGGAAGCCACGTGTGCTGCAGCAGGGCTGGTAATTAGAACGTAGCCGGGCAAAACCACAAGGGGACATGTAATAAAAGAAAGCTTTAATGTGAATTAAATACCGTGACGGACTGCACTCAGCGACAGCCTGGTCAGCGAGCGGAGCGGGGCAGCGTCCCCCGCAGAGCCGAGCTCCTGCACGGGGCTCTGCCCGCCACGCCCGGGCACCGGGGGGACCAGGGGGACACCGCGGGGACACCACGGGGACACCATGGGGACACCACGGGGACACGGGACACGGCACCGCGGGGACACGGCGCTTCGGAACTTCTGTGCCACCTGCACACACACTACCCTGGGTGTTCCCGAGCCTGTCCTTTGGAGCATCACGGGTGAATTGTCACTGCTCCTCAGAGACTGCCACTGACAGAGCGCAGGGCAGCTCCATTTCTGAAGTCCCGGCCCAAGCTGCTCTTGTTCCTCCCGGGAAACAACTTTTTAAAGAATCTGTCTCAGTCACTTCCCTCTCTGCTTTTCTTGTCAGCTCTTGTCCTGGCTCTGGAAGGAATTGGCTCCTCACATCTCTCTCCTTCTGATTGCACTATGTAAAAAAATTGGCGTTTTTTTCCTCGCACGTCATAAATACAGAGCCATAATGATTGCCTTATTTGCAGGACTCTACTTGGACAAAACAGTTTTGTTAGTTGAAATTATTCTGTAAAGTAAGCATGTAAACGGATATTTAATAGAAATAACTATTCCATAAACAGTTTCTGTAAGTTACATATTTTTAATTTTAATATTTAAGTTGATGCATTATTTCTGAACAATCACTCATCAGGTTGGATGTTGCTGCTGTTGTTGAAGCAATGTGGGAGAGAACTGCTTTTCAGAAGATTTCTTACACTCTAAGAGGATGGAGGCAGGTAATGATACAGGTATCAAATGTTAACACAAAAAAGAATAATCTGCAAAATTGTCAGTGATGGATAATTAGTCTCCAGGGCATTGTATTTCTAATTGTCCCAGGCTGTGTTTAAACATGTCATCAGGATTAGGGGGAAAACATCTGTTTTCTATAATATTCTAATAAAATAACTTACAGACCTCAGGGTCATTTCCAGCAGCTGTATATAACCAGGGTAGATGACTAATTAAGAGATGATGCAGGTACAGTAATTTGGATACTGGATCTAAGAGTTTCACTGGGACAGAGATTGTATCAAGCAGGCTGATGCAGGTATGGGCTTTACCTGCAGCCTGCTGAGCAACAAATGCAGCAAAAATGGAAAGCAGCAGCTGAAGCTGGCTGCCTATAACTCATTTACTGTGCTCTGCAATAAGCCTTACAAAAAAATTTATGGAGCAGATGGGCAAGAAATGTTCGTAGCCTTATGTGCCTTCAACTTTTGGTAAACACATACAAGTGAATGTATCTCAGGAGTTCCTCACTGAGACTCTTGGGTCATGTAAAAACATAAAATGGGTCTGCTGGGAAAGGATTCTTGAGCTTGAGACAAAACCATCGAGGATGTGGTTAAAAATAGTACTTGTCACTGTTACAGATGTGGCATTTGTTCATCTGAAACTCCTTATAGATGACCAGGATGATGTAATTACAGCAGCTGGTGCTCCACGTGAGGCTAAATTGAAAGTGCCCCGTAGTGCTCAGGAACAGGGTGTTCCTGGCAGGGATTGTCAGGAGCCAGTGAAGGTGTTACCATTTCCCACCTCTCTGCAAAGCAGGATGGCAGAAGGATCACACTAATGCATTGCCCATCCTTCTGTGGAGGGACTCCTGGGCCGTGGTCCCGAATCACTTCTAAACTGTGTTTGAGCTAAAGGATGGAGACACACAGAGCACAGTGGGAGGGGCTTTCCTTCCTTTTTCAATCTGTTTGCTAGGGAGGCTTGCAGTGGAGCAGCAGCAGTGCTGCAGGAGCCCTGCCAGCATTCCTGGGCACGGGAGGGCACAGCCCCACAGGCAGCAGGACCCCTCTCAGTCTGTGCCCTCAGTGCCCCTGGGTCTCCTCCCTGGAGAGGACCCAGGAGAGCCAGACTGTGTTTGGGGCAGGTTGGGTGCTGCAGAGCAGAGAAGGCAGGGGCTGTAGGCTGTGTGCTGACAGCTGGGTGCTGCACCCTCCTTGAGCTGGGCTTTGGGTGTCTGCAGGCCAGGGCTACATCTCTGCCCTTGAGGGTGCCTGAGCTCAGTGGTTTCCTTTGGTGTTTACAGCCACTCTGAACCTTCATTACACCCCCTCTTTATGATCCAAAATAGCACGAGACTGGGTTTTTCCTCTCTTGAACAAACTCAGATTAAAATTACCATGAGAATAAATACTGTTTTTTTTTTCTGTAACATTCAAGATATTTTTGATGGATGTAAAGTTTAAATGAAACCATGAGCATATATATACAGACACTCACACAAGCACATCAGATGCAGATAATTTTCAACAGCATTTTCCCACCAACATAACTGGTTATAAAAATCCCAGATGTTTCTTGCTTTTGAGATGAAAGTCTGAGTTTACCTTGATGGATTGTAATTCATGCTTTTCCCCAGAACAAGCCATTCATTCACTATTTTCATTTCTAACTCTAGTAACTCCACAGTTTTTTATTTCTAAAATCAGTGCAAAGGAGAGAAATCATTAATTCTGAGAGCAGTGGTTTCCCTTTATTTGTGCACACAGTTGGCTCTGATGACTGCACTTGAAAACACCCTGCTCCTTCCTCCCACCCCGTCTCTTTAGAGCATTGGCCCTTTGATAGGGGAAGCATCTTAGCTTTGTATCTGTATAGCTTTTGATACTAGGGATTTCATTTGAAGTTTCTTCTTCATAGCATGAATAAATAGCAATCTTGTAATGGTTTGTTCTAGGCTACAATAAATGAGTCACACAAGCAGCCGTGCCACGGTAGGACTGGGTAACTCACAGAGGGGACAGAAGTTGTCACAGGGATATCCTCAGCCAGTTTTGTGCCCTGATTTAATTCTTGTGTGAGAACAGCAGCAGAAGATTTATTTCATTTAGTGTATTTGAGCCTATTCGCCATGAGAAGCGAGATGCAAAAAGCTCTGCAGTGCACAGAGCATGTGAGTGTGATATGAGAGCCCTGTTACTGATGTACGAGAAGAAAAGGCCTGAAGCTCTGTTTTATTATTCTGTAAATATGCTGTGCTAGAGGCTCTTACAGCAAGATGAAAGTAGAGGGGTTTTTTTAATGTTCATTACAAAGGAGTCCTTCTCACACTTGGATGGGTGAATCCCCTTCTCTAACTGACTTTGTGTGGCCATTTGTCAGGAGAGTCCCTAGAGGTCAGCCCTAATAAAAGGTTATCAAATACCAAGAAATTATAGGCTTCTCAGTAATCAAAGTCTGCTCCTAAGAAGTGCCAGATAATTTATTTATCTTCTGGAAACAACAGAGCAAAAACCAAATAAAGGAGGATAATCTTTCAATAGAAATATGTAGTAGAAAATATTTTAAAATACCATTATTAAAATTATTCTAATTTAAAAATTGGCAAATTGTAGCATTGAAGTGCCAAATTTTCCTAATTAAAGAAAGAACTTCAGATGATCTCACCAGTGACATGAAAATGATGCAGGTGAACTGCTATGTGCTAAACTTCCCTGCAAAGATAAGGCTGAATGTTTCATGTGTTCTCTTCTTCACTCAATACTGCACAACTAATTTCTGGGTGAGTGTAAGCTTCTTATGAAGCTAATTATGGTTAAAAGGTACAAGAAAAGATGTCTAGAAAGTAATAAGTTCACACTACAGAAGTATTCTTAAGGTCAATCCTTCCTAACATCATGGGCAATTTGCAATAATAGAAAAAAAAATCACAAACTTCCCTGCAAAGATAAGGCTGAAGGTTTCATGTGTTCACTTCTTCATTCAATACTGCACAACTAATTTCTGGGTGAGTGTAAGCTGCCTATGAAGCTAATTATGATTAAAAGGTACAAGAAAAGATGGCAAGAAAGTAATAAGTTCACCTTACAGAAGTATTCTTAAGGTCAATCCTTCCTAACATCATGGGCAATTTGCAATAATAGAAAAAAAAATCATTAGGGCAGTAATTGACATAGTAGCAAAGTGTGATTAGAAATGTGGGAAGAGATTTAGGCTTAGAGGAATATGGTATTTATGTAAATGATATGTTTTTAGTTTTTTGAATACTGGCCTATTTCTCATTTACTGGGGGAAGGCTCTGGTACTATGGGATGGAACAGGGAAGGACTCACATTCTGCCTTACAGCACTGGTGCCCAGCCCTGGATCACCTCGGTGCTCTGGCTGTGGATGCTCCTTAAACTCTTTGGTGTGGCTGGGAGTGGTCTGACCCACTGAAACTCCTGCAGCTGGCACGGGGCAGGGCCAGGGGAGTGAGGGCAGGCTGTGGAGCTGGGCTGCAGCCAGGAGAGAGGGGACACGGGGTGCCCTGCCACGCTGAACACCCGGGCACGAGGGACAAGCTGACAGGAGACAGCAGGGAAGGGCCCTCCAGCACCGTGCCTCTAAAACTCTCCTTGGAGACAGAGAGATGGAGGTTCAAATCCCTCCAGGCAGAAAGGGGATAGAACATGGATCTCCCACATCCTGGGTCACTGCCCTAATTACTGGGTTAGGGGATAAGAAGGGAATGACAGCAGCTGTGGTGAATCCAACCTCTTATATCTTAGAGGATTTTTTTTTCTTTCTGTTGCAAGTGCCTGAAATAAAACATTTTGGATGAAACATGGCACTTCCCTCACTGCAAAATTTATGGGAATTGTTTTAGTTTCAGCAAAGAAAACCAGAAAATATTACTTCAGATTGATCTGATTGTGGGGTTTTTTCTCCCTTAAGTTTCATTCCATTGCTTGAAAGCATAATCAATTATTTGCACAAGCCAATTCGTAAACATTAAAAAACACAATTTGGGCTTTGCTGGAGGACGTTTGCCTGCAACATCTCAGCCTATACTGGCAGACTGTGACCCCAGTGACAGTAACTTCCAGCAGAGCAGAGCTCACTGAGGTGGTACCATAGCATGAACCTGTGAGTAGATGGGTATGTGTACACACTACTGAAATACTGAACACTGTAAATATATATTTACATTGATTTAGAAACGTTAGTAAATAAGAGACACTCTATGTTCCCTTGATGCCTTTAATTGAAAACAAGTGACAGCTGGTCCCACAGTGATTCTCTTCAGGAAGTGCAGCAGGGTCCACATGGGAGTGGCCTTTTTTGGGGAAAGATAATACCTGGTACAATCCTTCCTGTGGCTCATTTTGGATGACTGGATGCTTGTTTGGTGGCTGGACAAGACAGCAGGTCATAGGAGTTCTGACTTACTACAAGTCACTGGAAGGAGGTGAGGTGTGCTGTGAGGACAGAGCGAGGTCTGTGTCTTCAGGCAGAGAAAAGCTGAACATCATTATGAAGCCTCTGCTAAGTGAAAAAGAAGTATAGACAACTTCTCCATACTTTTAAAATATTTAGAACTGTGCTTCATTTGTACTACTCATCTGCTGGCTGGGAGTCACCACAGCCAGCATAACTGTAGGAAGAAAATGTACATGCTTACTCTACGTCTGTTATTCCCTTCTTTGGGCCACTGTGGATTCCACTATGTCTGTTAATTGTATTTTATAAATGACATAAATGTACATGGAACATTACAACAGGGAAAATATGACAACAGTAATACTACAGAGCATAATCCCTGCCTCAGGAGCTTCTTATCTGAAGGCCTGAACATATTTGTGATACTTAGGGAGGGAGCAGTGTGGAGATGTTAGCCACGCTTGGCCTAACAAGAGATTTGGGGTTCTGAGAAATGGGCAGGAGGAGGAGCTGAGAATAAACTGGGCCTCTCCAGGGACAAGACATCTGGGTCTGAGCAGCACCCATGAGGTTCTGGTGCTCTGAAAAATTCTTCTCCAAGGTGATTAAGAGGGATCTGGGCTCCTTGTTCTAGCTAATGGGGAAAGTTCAGGGGTTGTTTTGGATAAACAAAACAAAGACATGAAAACATTTACATTTAATTTAATTCAAAATGATCACTGAAAAAGCAAACCCCAAAGTACACTTGGCAATTGGCACAGCCTTGTTTAACACTTCTCAGGTGCAGCACAGTTACTCTCACAGGATCAGGCCCTGAGGGGATGCCAAGAAGAGAAATGCTTGAAAGCAACATATGGAAATTGAACACGAAGTAAAAGCTCGAGTGGAGATAGGTGGGTTCAGGAGCTGTCTTCAGGAGAGGGAGCCAAGGCTACGCAGTGGGAAGTGTGTAGAAAATGGAAGTATGTAGAAACTGAAAGGTATTCAGCAGCAGTCATGTCAGCATAATGCGTGCAGTCATTTCCTCCTGACGAGTGTATGCAGCACATCACAGAGCTGGGGCTGTTGTCAGGAGCAGGCAAAGGCAATGCACACATGTGTGCATGTCATGGACAGCAGCGACGCGAGGGATGAGGCACGCGTGGGGAGAAGCCACTGAGCAGAAGGCTACAAAAGATGAAAATGCATTCAAGAAGGGCTGGTATTTTTGTGATAAAACTGACCATTTGTTCATAATTAAAAATATGTTTCCCCAAGGTCACTTGAACTTTTTTTGCCAGGATCACAAAGCTGTTCCAATCTCCACTGGTGTTCAAGCTTGAATTAAATGTCTGCTGACATCTGCCAGGGTAAGTGTTTGTTTCCTCCTTCACCCCTTACAGGAAGCTTGGTTCATCTGGAAGAATTTAAGTTCTGGAAGGCCCCAAGCCCCAGAGGAAGAGATTTGGGGCACAGTAAAACTTCTCCTGCAAGCTCTTGGTATGCTATAGAAAGCCAGTATCTGTCTGATCCGAATTTCCATAGACCTTGTGCTGGTAAATGTCCCACTGTCTTCCTGATGTGCCAGTGTGTCAGTGAGGTTTGAGTTCTGTCAGGGACACAGAAGTGACAGCTGCTCTATGTGTGTGCAATGAGCTACTAAGGAAGGACAAACCACACTTTGGCTAAGACCAAAAAATGCTTTGCATTTTTGAATCTTTGAGCTATTGATTCTCCCCCCGAGTTAAACCTTTTCCAGGAAGGCTGCCATACTCATGTCTCTTCCCCTTCAAAATTATACATGGTGTTTCTTATGGCAAACAGTCCCTCCAGTTCTGCAACTCTTTAAACACTGACCTCCCACCTCCCAAAATTTCAATTGGACTTGCAGTACTTTTTTGTCCCAAATCATCTCAACTCTACGAGGGCTGCTGTACAGATTTAAAATTTCACCTTGCCTTACTGGATTTTTATTAGCCATAATTTATTGTTATTGCCTGACATCCTCCTCAGCCCAGAGCATTTGCTGTGACACAGGAGGGGTGTGATTTACTTAAGCACCATGGACTTGTTCAAGCCTTTTTGCTTTCCTGCAGGTGGGAGTTGTCATCCCTGTTGGGTTACATCTCCTGGCACCCTTTGTGCCTGTTGTGTTACTCCTCTCTGGAGTGGATGGCTGTGGAGTGCAGTGTCACTCACCTCTGTGCTTATTCTTCATGGCAAGGGTTAAAACCTGGAGAGGCTGTCACGGGTCTCCCTGGTTAAAGGGGCAGCTGGAGTCACCACCACACCTGGGCTGTGGTTTCTTGACATTTCCCTGGACATTGATTCCCCATTGCTTATTGGGAGAGTGGGGAGACTGAGAGACCACTTCATTGTTTGTACCCGGTATGTTTTTTGTGAGCACATTGTCAGGATAGGCAATTGTCTCTTTATCCAAGTCCAAGGGATATCTGAGTCCAAGACAGCTGATGACATTATATTGGGCATTCATTTTAGAACTGCTGAGCCCACAGAAATCAATAGTTTTCCATTATCAGGTCCGGCTGGGTCACTAGTCTGTCAATGAGCTGTTACAATTGCTGTACAAGGGTGAACCTGACCAGTCAATTGCTGCTGACAAAAGGAAAACACGCTGACAGCCACTGGAACAAGCCAGAACACAGATTTGCACTTTGGTTTACTGTCTGAGAAGGCTGGGAGCGGGGCCTTTTCCAAGATGTAGGGCACACACTGTGGGAAAAGAGGCCCCTTTCCCCTCCCTGCCACACGTCAGACAGGCCTTCCCTGCCCAGGGAATCCAGGTTTGCCTCTGCAGTCCCAAACACCGCAGAACTCGCTAAGTGGAGGTGGAGGTGCCAGCTCCCCCAGCACTGTGTTTTCCAGCCAGAAAGGGACGTGCTGAGGAGTGCTTCTGCCAGCCAGGCCAGAGGAGCAGCCTGCAGTGACCTCTGCTCAGGGGTGGCTCAGGGCTTCTTCTCCGTGGCACCTGCCTGTGCTACAGTGGGCAGGAATGCAGATGACAGGGTTAACTCCTTTTCCTCTCTATGTTTTAGCACTGACTTCCTATCAAATTTGAGAGCAGAGCAAAAATAAATATTTGGAAATTATCCCAATATTATGATTTTTAATTTTCAACTTTATTAACTTCTTTCAAGTGTTAAATCCTGACCGTTTTATTTATGCCTCCGGTCGTCTGTTTGATTCTCACAGAAGTCAATATTCACTTGTGCTCCATCATCAAACAAAAAACTGGTAATCAACTTTATCACTGGAAGCCAACTAGCTGGGTTTTAAAAAATACACTACCCAAAAGAAAGATCATTTGCTTTAAATGAGAGGAGAGGGAAGTCTTTTTAACAGAGAAGAGCAAACCTTCCTTTACTGGTAATTAGAAGCACCAGTTTTATATGACTTGCAGCATTTGGTAGCTCAAGCCGCGTCAGATCTCTTACAGCATTAATTAAAAAGAATTTATGTTTTTTTAATAAAATGCTTCATGTTTTAGCCCCTTTTCGTCCTCCTTCCAAATGTGATTACGGGGGCTGAAGGGAATTCAGGTTAATATGTTGACACACTTAACAATGCGGGGTCATGTAGCGCAATGCGCTCGGCTGGCTCGGCCCCTGACAGGTCCCATCAGCCGCTGCCCTAAAGGCACGGGCGAGGGGAGGATTTTAATTACCGCGCTCTGCGCCAGTTTGCCAGCATTAAATTGAGACATAATTAGGCCCCCGAATTTTAATAATTGTCCTAGCTAATTGGGCAGACAAGTACGCTCTGCAGCGTGGCGTGATTAGATAATTAGTGTTTCCAAATGACAAAATTGAGCTCTTGATTGCAGATTCCAGATGCGGGAGGGGGAGCGGGCGGCTGCCTGCGCGGGCAAAGCCGGGGCGAGCGGGGCCGTGCCGGGGCCAGGATCCCGGAGGGAGCGGGGACGGCACCGGGCACCTCCCGGGCGCCCGATGCGCGCGTGCCCCCGGACGCGGCGTGAGGCGGCTGGCCTGGCGGCGCCGATTGATCGCCACAGCCCGAGGCACGAGTGGCGGCCGCGGGAAGGACACCGTGGCGGCGGGACGGGCCCGCCTCGGCGGACACGGGCACCGGTACCGACACGGGCACGGGCACCACCGGCCGGACACGGGCCCCGGCCCGGCACCGACACCGGCACCGGCACCACCGGCACCGGCGGCGCCGCCCGGCCCGACACCGCCCGGCCCGGCCCTGCCTGAGCCCGCCCGCCGCTCGGCGCTGAGGCGCGCATCGCCGGGCTCCCCGGCCCCTCGCAGCCTGCCGGGGAGCCTCGCTAACGCGAGAGATCGATTGATTCGTTCTATCAAATGTGCATAAATCTGTGTATCTGTTGAGCTAGAGCGGGCACTCGGATGGCCGCGGGCACGGCCCCGGCAGCCACGGCGCTGGAGCGGGCGGGGTGGCGGCGGCGAGGCTCGCAGTGCCGCCCTGCCGCCACCGACACCTGCGGCCGCACCTTCCGCCTGCAAATAACACATCTCCCATTAAAAAAAAAAAAAAAAAAAAAAGGCACAACCGAGCACATTAGTATTTTTATTAGGGAAAAAAAAAAAAAAAAAAGGTACAACCGAGCGCATTAGTAATTTTATTAGGGAAAAAAAAAAATAAAGAGGCTGTGCGCGCAGAGGGGTAAGCCCGTGGCTGAGCGGCGCTGCCGGGCCCGCACCGTCCCGCGCAGGCTGCGGGCCCTGCCGGCCCGGAATTGCTCCTGTTTGTTGTTATTCTCTTCATTTTCTCTGCGAAGAAGCGGGCGTTTTCATGCGGCAATATAAAGCTGGATCGCTAATAACTGAAAGTTAAAATGCAAACGCTTCACTAAGGAAGCATTTCACGCAGCTGGTGCAAAAATCACAAGGTTTTTCGCTCTTACTGTTTATTTATGGGAAAGGAGAAACAGTTTTATGATTTTTTTTTTCCTGTGTGTGATAGTACTGTTACCAAAATACAGATGCTTTTCCTACATCAATGATTTTTTCACTACAGCCTAAGGGCTTCTTGGCTTTTAAGGTCTAGTTATTTTTGCTAATATATCGAGATTTTAACACCTGACTTTCATAAATCGACTCCAGATGCATTGTACAGTTTTAAATACTTATTTTCAGACATACATTCTGGCTTAATAGACTGCTGTCTCACCATTTCAGTGCTTCAAAGCGATGGTGCTGGGGATTGTCAGCTCTGAAGACAAGGTTAGCTCACAGAAGCAGGATGTGCTGTGTAAAATGCTGATTTATAAAAGTGTTGCAATTTATGTATCTTGCAGGTCGAATTGCATGCATTGTACGATCAGAAATACATAGAGGGTTAATCTGCCAGTGCTTATTTTAAAGCATCATGTTGTCTCTAAAGGTGAGGGTGCCAGAGATGTGCTGGAGCAGAAGCCAGAAGGTGCATCTTCCAACGCACTCCAGCCTGGAGAAGCTGTGGCAGAGCAATCCCACCCTGATAACAAACCCCCAAGACCTAACCCAGCCCTCGGTGCAGCCTTGCTGGGAGCGGTAAGCACCCTGCCCTGCCCCTGGTGAAGAACACCTCCTGCTCATTTTTAAATATCTGTTCTGACTTTGACGGGCTCTGGAGCAGCAGGTGACCCGTGCTCGGGCCTGTGAGCCTCCGAGGGTGCTGCTCTCCCTCAAGCAGCTGCTTTCTGAGCAGCCTCAGTAGCCTCTGTGCCCAAGGGGCTCTGGGGAATGGGGGTGCTCCTGCAGGCTCCGTTTTGCCACCCTGCAGGAAGGCTTTCCTATTCATAGGTAGGCTTGTGGTGCCCATGGGAAGGTCACATCCAGCTCCAAGTTTGTGGTTAATCAAGCCTACTTGGTGAAGTTGAACAATTTAATCAGTGCCTGATGAAGCCTTGGATATATCTGTGGTATATCAAACTGTCTTCAAATCTAAAGCAGTCATCACAGGCTGGACGGGAGAGGAGCTAACAACACAGTGGTAGCTCCTGCCCTGGTCCCGGGAGAAATGCTGTGTAGGTGCATCACAGGAGCACAGCACCTGTGCTGGTGTGGCCATTCCAAGGCCAAGGTGAGGCTCCTGTTCCCAGAAGGCTCTGGCACTGTTCACTAACCAGATTACAGCTTGGGCAGGCATCACTTAGCAGTCCTTACCAGGAATGCTGTCTGTCTGCTCGGTGGGAAGGCTGGGACTCTTCCTTTAAGGATACTGTCAGATAACTGTCCTGCTGCTGGTGTGCAGTTTTTGTGATACAGTGGCAGGACAACAGGAACGGAAGACCACTCAAATGTGGCACTGAATGGCACTGTGTGAGTTTGACCTGTTTCTTGCAGGAAACATGCTCCACCCCTGCTTCACCTACAGGTGTAGAAGGAGGGTGGGTTTTTTTGGTTAAGATGTTACTGTCTTCAGACTTGGTTATTTTGGAAAGTTTCATTCCAATTCCACATTAATGCAACGATTCTGATGAGTTTGAAGTACAGAAAATGGTATCCCTGTTCTGCCTGATGTCTTCTTGGTCAAACAGTTTTGTGGGAGTTATGAATTGAATGGTACTTAAAACATAAAAAGTAAAATTAGACTTATAAAATAGGGTATTTGTTTTAGTGGTCTAACTGAAGTAGCTCCAGTTGTTAATTTAGTATAATTTCCTTGTGGTGCAGGCAGCTGTAGAAGAAGAAAGCATTTTAAACTAGTAGAAGGGTTTCCACACTCGCTTCCTCAACGAGGCGCCGTGTTGCTTTTCCTCTGGCCTTAAACACGACGCAAAGCTGGTTCTGTCGGGAGTGCCCATGTGCACCTGCCCTGCGAGCCCGGCCCGAGGAGGCGCGCGCCGCTGCTGCTGCCACGGCGCCGCCTGCCCGGCAGCCCTAGGCCTTGCCAGGGCACGTCTGCGTGCTTGTCCCGCTTTCGGCGCGTCTCCCCAGCGCGGGCAGCCCCCCGAGAGCGGCCAGACCCGGTACCGAGCCCCCCAAGAGCGGCGAGGGGCGCAGCCGGCAGCGAGGGCTTCAAAGGAGAGGAGCTGCGGACAAAGCCAGCGCCGAACGCGGCTCCGCCGGCGACTTCCAAGGCGCTTTAAGTCTAAAAGAGAAGTGACAGGGCGATCATCTCCTCGGCTCGGCTGCGGATGGGAGGGTGGAATCTTGCTAACAGCTCGTGTATCTGTATATTTAATTGCGACCTGGCTGCATGTTCCTGTTGGGGAAGGATGCAGATCACAAGCGAATCTATAAAAACGCGGTTGACACGCCCGGGAAAGGGATAAGTGACAGATGAAACGAGAGTCAGCGCGGAGCTAACTGGCAAACGCATCGGTACAAAGTCAGGTACCTTCTGAGAGGAGGAGTAGTTTGTTTTATTCCGGTGCTCCTGAGTTTAGTCTCCTATCGGTGTGATGGAGAGAGGAGCTAACGTGCCCTGTTTAGGATACAGACATGCAGATTAGGTTAGACTACAGACACCGTGCTTCACTCAAGACTTAGGACAGTCAGAGGAATAAACCGGGTTTCCCCCACCGACGAAAACATGGAATTTTCCCGTAATGTTTTAAGGGGATTAAAACTTGTTTAAACACAACTGTTGTGCACACGGAGTTGGTAGGGTCCGGAGCTCAACGCCACCGTTGTGCAAGGCTGGGGCGCTGGTAGAGTATCAGCTCCGCTCCCGTTTTCTTCACTTTTGTGTTACTTTAAGTTTTCAATGAGGCTGGTGTAATTACGAGGCGTTTAACTTTTTGCCAGGCTCTTTCATTATGGCTTTTCATTTGCACCTCGCTTTTAAGAGAAGTAATAACATTCACAGTCAGGGGCAAATCCTGTTAATGAACAAATTAAAGTTCAAACAGTTATTCAAGTTCACAGCCCCGCTCGCTGCTCCTTTAATAAGAGTTATACATGTTACTTTCTCTCGGGATCACTCCCCCTTTTATTACTTTTTAAGCTTTTCATAAGCACTAGAGGGCTATACGGGCAGCTCCCAGCCTCTAAAGAGCCCACAGATCCTGAATGGAGCCCTAATCCGACCTTAATTTGGCAACTTTTGTAAAAAACATAAAAGCTCGGGTGCCACCCTTGTGCGCTCAGATTATAATGTCGCAGGGAACAAGCCGGGGGAAGGCTCCCTCTGTGCCGCACCCACCTATTTGAGTTGGTTCCCTCGCCTCAGGAGCCGTGCAAAAAGCCTCTGTGAGTGCCTCATGGGTACCGGGAGAGAAATTATGATCGATACCCTGGGAATTTCCACCCCCTCCCAGGACAGCTCTGCCCGGCTCTGCTGGGCGTGGGCTGTCGGTGCCCCAGCCCGTCCCGCAGCGCTGCCCTTGGCCTGGTTGCGGCCTCAAGTGCCAGCAACGTGCGGTAAAAAAAAATAAATTAAAAAGATAAATCCTTTCGCTGTTCCGCTCCTCCCGCCCCCTGCCCCTCTTCTCTTTCTTCAGACCTTCCGCGATTAGAGGGTCTGCACTCACCTCGGTATTTGCATAAGAGGGATCAGAATTGCCCTGTGAGGGCTGGCCCGGCCCAGGGCAGCCGCGGGTCCCGGGGGGAGCGGGGCCGGGCTCCGGGCCGGGGGCGGCGGGCACGGTCCGACAACGCCCGGGGAGTTTGACACAGGTTCAAGGCAGCGCCGCTGCGAAAGCGCTGTCTATGTACAAACAGAGGAGATCACACTCCCCATTATCTACCTCCTGGCGAGTGTTTGATTTGTGACATCAAAAGCTTATCAAGGCAAGCTCACAAAAAAAAAAAAAAAAAAAAAAAAAAAAAAAAAAAAAAAAAAAAGGGGGGGGGAAAAAACACACTTTCATGGAGGGAGACCCCTGCGGTTTGGGTGATGCAGGGGAGGGAGGAAGGGGCCGGTGTTGTCAAAAAGCCGCCGGTGGCAGGGAGGCGGTTTCCGCCCCGCCCGTGGCCCCGCGGGCCGAGCGGCGGGGCCGGTGCGGGCCGGCCGCGGGTGCGGGCGCTGCCGCGGGCGCGCAGAGCAGCGGGCGGGCGGGCTGGCCCCGGCGGACGGCTGGAGGGAGGCCCTGATTCCTCGCAGCCATCCACACAGAAGTGGTTTGATATAATCACCATGACAACTGCCGCCTATAAGCATACAAATAATAGAGATGAAATAGACAAAAGATTAGCATGCCATGAAAAGTACAATAAGTTTCTTATTTAGCATTTAGATAACTGTCTTTCCTCCGGAGCAGGCTTCAAAGTTGAACCCAGTTTAGACCAAGAGGATTAATTCTTTCTCCCGCATGCTTCATTGAATCTCTCATTACCAAACTTTGTCTGTATTGATGTAAGATTTGATTGAAGATTAGAGCATTTAGCAAATCTTGCTTTTCTGCATGTATCAGGCCTTTTCAAGCGCAGACCGCGCTGCCCAGTGGTCAATACCCTTACTTTTATCCAGTGTCTGCTTCATTTAAACTTAATCAACTCCCTCAATGAACTGGAACAGGGAAACGTCCCTGAGGTAAGAATGTTGTGCTTTTCTTAGATAATTCTTTGCTCCCTCTCCCAATCCGCTGGCGTTAAACCTAAAATTGCTCTCTGATGAACTTAATCAATATGATAATGACAATTGGGGCTGAATGGCTCGGCCTGTGCTCAGCACGGAAAAGGTAGACGGCTGTGCCCATTGCCCAAAAGCAACTTCTCCTTTCTCGCCTCTCCTTTTGTGTTCACTTCTCCCACCTTCCTTTCTCTCTCTCCCCCTCTTTTCCCCCCTCCCCGTGACACCGACCGCTGTTCACGCTGGAGAATGATGCTTCTTTGTGCGGCAGGAGGACTCGTATGTCACCGCCCGGAGGAGCGGAGCGGAGCGATTGGCCGGGTGAATTATCTGCCTTGTTGCAGTGAATTATTTGCGCTGTTTCCTTTCCCAGTCAACAAGTTTCTGAGGTATGGCGCAGATCAATCAAAGCTGACAGAGCGCATGTGAAGCTTTTACTGTGTAAATCTGGACCTCTTGTCCCGGCTTCGTTGGCACTGGCATCTGTATATCATTTTTATACTGCTACCAGTAGAGCAATTTCAAAAGTATTTGCAAGGAAAATGGATGTCCCCATCTGTTCCTGGAATCATAAATGTGCCACTTTCAGAGGGTTTTCACTGGTAATCATATCTTTAATGATGAACAAACTTGTGATATATACCTTTCCATAAAATGGGGTTTTCTTCACTTTATTGTGATTGGCTGGGATAAATAGCTTTTCCATATGTTAGGAAGATAAAACATAAGATTACCAGACCTCGTTTCTTTCATCATAAACAAAAGAAACAATTCGCTCCAAACACTCTTTAAACAGAAACAACTGCAGAATTAAATTGTATTAATAAGCTATCGATGGGCCAGGAGGTAAACAACAGTCTCCATAGAAAAGACAGCTAGTTTAAAATACGAGTAGTCGGTCCTTCTCGCTATTCGTGTGACCTTAATGCAGACGTGGATTTTAAATACTCGATGCCAATTTTAATTTTGATTTTCTTGAGTTTGTCTTATCTTTATCTCTCTTTTTTTTTTCTTTCCTCTAGCTTGACTTTGAATTTCCTTAAGTGCCAGAGCGAGGACACGGTGCTGGGTAATGCATTGCCAAGCACTATATTTAGAAAGCAGCTGGAAGAGAAAATGTCCTCAGGAATCCGGGCTGTTTTGTTGTAATGTCCCTCCAGTCCCGGCACTGTACACGCTCGTTCTGCAGACGTGCAGAACGCTACCTGGGAGCGCTGGGCTCGGCTGGGCTCGGGGAGCCGCTGCTGACCCACGGCACTCCTCCGCACCCTGACTCGTGCCCGGGGCTGCCCGCCCGCCCTCGGGGCGCGGGGCAGCGGCCCTGGGTTTCCCCCGCCGGAGGGCCCCCTCTCGGCCCGGGGCAGGCTGTCCCCATTTTTCCGTGCACGGTGCCTCAGCCGCAGGCTCGGTGCCCCTTTCGGTGGGACCCCTCCCCGCCCGGGGCCGGGCGGTTCGTGCCCGCGGGAGCGCAGCGGCGGGACGGGGGCATCGACACGCCTCTGCCCTCCCGGGAGCAGCAGCAGCACCCTCGGACGCACTGCCCGCTCCCCGCCAGGAGCGAGGGTGGATGCTAAGCGAGGTCTTGTCCGCTGGGGTTTGGCCCTTCGGGGATGAGGACAGGGCTCCCGGGGCTGACCGTGCCGAAGGGACGTCCCCGCCTGGCTGTCACCCAGCGTGGGAGCCCCCGCGGCCCCGGAACGGCGCCGGCATCGCTCTGCTCCGCGCCTTGGGGACCCCGAGCCCCGACGGCTGCACTGGGCATCCCGAACCCCTCAGTGCTCCGCGGCCCGGCACCTCTGCCCGCTCCCCAGGCGGCAACGGGGCGATGCAAGGGGACGCCTCCGAGCCCCGTACCCCAGCCCGGCTCCTCGGGGGGCACAGGGAGGGCGGCTCCCAGCTGAGAGCAGGGCCAGCGGCAGCCTCCAAGGGCGGGGCTTCCCACCCATCCATCCATCCTTCCACCCATCCACCCACCCATCCGCACCGCACCGCGTCCCCGCGGCCGAGGGGATGAATCAGTGTCGGCGGGCGGGAAAGTGAAGAACTTAACGTCTCTTAAGGGCGGAAGAGACCATTAAATCATCTGCCTGACCTTCCGCATTACAGGGCCGTATTATTCCATCCAGTCCTAAGGCATTAAGCCAAATAATTTGTATTCGAGTAAAATGTGCCTACAACAGTCTCGTGGTCCTGACGGTTTCAAGAGACAGAGATTTTGCTCCTGTCCCGAAGAGTTTTTTGTAGCAGTTAACCTTTGGTTCAGGGATGAGCCTCGTTTCCACGACACGTTGCCCTTGTTTAAATCACTCCCAAATGCCATGCTTTTATTTTGGAACCTGCTAGTCCCGTTGTTGCAACTGTAGCCACCTCGGCTTTCCCCTTCCTTTCACACAGGTGTCGTGCCTGGTGTTGCACAGTGAGAGCCTGGCCCCTCCTCGGGCTGCCTGGGGTCTCCTGGGGCATCCGACCCCTAAGTCAGCTTGCCTGGTGACTGCCACGGGGAAGAGTCCCAGCACTTCCAGCTGGGTAGGCCAATGGGACATACCATTTAAAGGCACCGCGCCTAATTCCCTGTTACTGTGAAATGACGGGCCAGCACACCTTTCTGACCAGGCAACGCACAACGGGAGAAGGACGAGGGACCTTCTGGAGAAGCTCTATTCTCTCCTGCCTACCTCAAAGCCTGGTGGTGCCTGCCTGGAT
>NW_024371038.1:3022467-3059967 GCF_014805655.1 Passer montanus | reverse complement strand
AATAAATATCTTTAATTCTTATCTATGGTGTGCTTGTTTTCATTACTGACAGGGAGGTCAGAATTCTTCGAGGAGGAATTGGAGAGAGAGACCGTGAACCATCAATGCCATGGGATTTTCTCCCATATATTTCAGACTAGGTCCTAAGAAAGTGCTTAGCACAGTCTTCTGCGCAGACATGCTTGAAACTGGTGAGAGATATTTCTGAAGCTCTGAATGAAAATGTTTTCCCAGCATCACTGGTACGCCCTGGGCATGGCTCTACAGCCGCTCTAAGGACACAGACAACGTTCATGAATCTGACTGCTTCCAGTGGGCAGTCAGCAGGGAGCATGGAGGAAAGGTTTGGTGTGAACACAAATCAAAATAAAAATGCAAGTGGGGATCCTACTTGAAAGCCTGTACAAACACCTCAAAAGTAATTTTTATTTTTTCCATAACCAGTGGATGTTTCTGGGGTACACGTACACACAGAGGCTGGGCTTTAGCCCCATGCCTTATCCAAGCAGTAGCATCTCTGACTCTGAGAGGATGTGCAGAGATCTGGGGCTCCCAGCATTCCTCCAGGGTTGTCTCTGGCACTGTCTATTGTAACTTACCTGAGCCTCTCAGTGACAGGAGTCTCCTGTTCTCTCCTGCTTGTGCTTTCCTACCTGCCAGCTCTTGGATAACTTGCTGCCCCGCTTTGCCACCTTCATGATCCATGCTGCTGGACTTTTAAAGAAAGGGTCAGCCCTGGACCTCCTGCTCTCCAGGTAAACACTGATCCATGGGCTTTCACAGTGGGTGAAGAAGTGGATGCATATCTGTTTTAAAGTCCAGTGCTGCCTGCTCAGAGGATGGCAGCTGGATCCCCAGGGATCAAGGGTGAGGGATCATTTACGTCCTTTTGGGGGCACCAGGGATGCAGAAGCGAATGGAATCCCTGCCACACCATCGAGGGATGGGCTCTCTTGGGACATAACACTAAAGGAGAGTTTAGATTGATAAAGTGAACATATGTGTTGTGCTGGGCTTCAGTTTGGAGGCTGTGGCTCACACTTTGCCACTGTCCCACCTTTGGTGGCTCAGAGGCCCTGTAGCTGCTCTGCTCCTGTGGAATGTGGTGTGCTTGGAGGTTCCACGTGAGGATCTCATAGCAAGGGCAGTGGTTTTGGCCCTTAGAAACCACAGTGACTAATTTTTTTCAAGGGAAGGTCTTGGAAGAGCAACAATCCTAAAGTGACATGAAGCAGGTGAGTATCAACATTTTTTTAATAGTTTATGTCCATTCAAATAATCCCTGTTTGGCAGAGCAGCCACAAGCCAGCACAGGTGCCTTTATTGCAGGATGGCATGATTTGCATGTGTGCCATGTGAACACACTACAAAATTGCTGAGCCATGGTTTTGAGATTAAAATTCAATTTTTTTTAAAATGCAGACATAAGAAGTTCTATAGCCATGTTTGTAACTAAATAGTCATTACTGCTGCTCAAATCAGTTGTCATAACCTACATAATAATTGTTGCCAATTTTTCCCCATTTTTATTTTATATTGAGTACTAAGTGAACAGTAAGGTTCTACATAGCATTCAATGAATCTGGTATTCTGGATGAGTTTGGAAAATAATTCTTCATAATTTTGTTTACTGGCTGCTTTTGTTTACTGGATTGCTGGTTGGTCAGTTAAGCCTCCTCTCCTTGGGGCAGTGCTAGGGCTGTTGTACTGGTGATACTTAGCAAGTCCAGTGGGATGTTGCTGGGGAAGACACAGAAAGGTAAGGTCAAACCTTCTCAACCTTGACAGCAAGTAGCTTCTCTTTGGGGAAAGTGGTTCTTAATGCAGAGGCTGCAGCTTTGCTTCATTTATTCAGACAGTTTTTCTACCTGGCAAACTCCTCCAAACCTGAAGAAGTAGCCAACAACCAAACACTTAAGAGAAATATCAAAATAAAATATTTCTGATAGATTTCATAAAGTATGAGTTATAGCAGAAAAAAATTATTTTGGATTAAATATATTGTATTCAATTTTTCAATCCAGTAATGTATTTTTATTTATCTGAAAAGATTTAAGGTGGCCCAAACTGCTTAGATGGCATGTAGGAAGCATTCCAGTTTGACAGAAGCTTGAATTGATTGCTTTTCTGAGGGAGGGAAAAAAAAGGAGTTTTATTTAAATCAACTTTAAAGCTTTATATTAAAGGGTGAATATTGGTAGCTGGAGAATACGTTCTGCCTTCCCCTCATATTGCAGCTGGACAGCAATAGCCAGCCTTCACTTATTTATTTATTTCCTGCACAGAGGGGAGGAAAATATAGGTCCATGAATCAATCTAGATAATGGGGAAGGCTGAATGTAATAAATAATACAGTAACAACCCTAAACTAATGAGCTGTTGCTAAGGTACATTTCACAGGCTCATCCTCTATATAAAAAGTCACTAATAATCCCTTGGTGTAATCAGATGATAAAGCTTTGCCATAAGGCAACACCTGTGCAATTAAAGCTGTGGATTCTTTTGCACGTTTCATTAATTTCAGGATTTTGTAAAGGCACAATGACTACACTAATAATCTAGTCTACTTGACTCCATGTCTACTGGAAACAGGGTGTCTAATTAGGTAAAGGTAATTAATTAGAGATAAATGGAGCTAATCAGACTCGGTTAACACTAATTCTCTGAATTAAGACATTTTGGGACACCTACTATTCCACTGGCTTTGATGTTTCCCAACAAACACCGAGTTGGAATGGAGTCAGAAACACAAGGTTTATTCTGCCAGCCCAGTCCTGCAGCAGCTCTGGTTAGGGGTCTGTGGGATTCCAGCTGTGCTCCTTCCTGTGCCTCTGTGGGAGAGGCATCCCCTCCTGCTCTGGGGTGTTGGGGCCTTGGTTTGACATCCCTGGGAGCCATTGCTTGTATTTTTCTTGGCTTCTGCCAGGATTTTGCTGATTGTGGTATTTTCCCCACAGCTTCTTCTCTTGATGTGGGGATATTTTTAAAATCCACGGTGTGCTGGTGTTTAGAAGGGCCACCACATCCTCTGCTGTGGACAGCATTCAAAATTCAGAATACTGTGCCTTATTTCAGGGAAGAAAGTAGGATAAAATAATAATAATAAAAAAAACAAATGGCAGCCAATTTAGAAGAAATCTGTATTACTTAGTGAAAGGATCAGGATTTCACTGTGGTCTGTGTATTTGTAACTCTTTGGAGGTCATGAGCTGTTCTGGTGTGGTATCAGGTGCTGCTCATCTTGCTTAGGTAATCAACCACAATTGCATTCAGGTGCCAGCATCTTCAAACCTGGCAGCACTATGGGGCAGAGGAGAATAAATGTGAGTGGGATGAGAAGTGAGCAAGAAATTGAGTTGCTTCAGTCTTGTGGAATTCCTACATGCTGCTATTGCTAGAACTGTGTTAGGAGAGTCCTGTTTTGCCTTTTTTCCACAGGTAAATGTTACTTCCTTGCATGAATTAGAGTGTAATCCTGGTGGCAGATTTGGTGGAAAGATGCTGTGACTGGTAGATGCCTACACTGAAACGATAGCGTTACCACCTCCAGCTTTGTTAGTGTTTGGGGATGGGGCCGTGCTGGGCATGTGGAGCAAGTGCACTTTAGAAGGTATTGCCTCTTGTCTCTGCGTGGTGTTAAGCTACAAAGATGATTTCCCCTCCCCTGTGGACGGTCTGCTCATTTCAGCTATAAAGCACAGCTGATGGAGAGTTCTTCATCTATTGCTTGAGTGCTGGGAGGGGTGGGAAGCACTCTCCCTGCCAGCATCTAAAGAAGACCAGATGCTTTTTTAAACTGGTATTTCTAAAATACCTCAGCTGATGTTGCACAGTGTGGTACATAACTAACAAGAGTGAGCCAGGAATGAGTGCTTGTAGGGTGAGCTATAGCCTGAGGTAAGTCTCCATGAGCTGAGCTACACTGGCCTCAACAGAGGAGATGAAATAGAAATGTCTGAATACTTCTATTACAAGATACTTTTTGGATTGACCTTTCAATAACTTGTTAAACTACAGAAAACATTTCTGTTTTCTAGATGCGAAAAACCTGCTGGGTCACACAGTCCACAAATGCCCCTTTGGATATTTTTAATAGCAGCTTGGTGACTTTGGGCTTTCAGGAGCTGCTGGGGCTTGGGCCCCACTGTTCGAAATAACTTGCATTTCCAAGGATGGACAAAGCCTGGATAACAGTTTCAGGGTAGTGGATACAAGAGAATTGTTGCAACTGCAGCATCCAGAGAAGTGAAATGATTTGGGGTGTGTGCCCCCTGTACACCAGGGAGGCAAAATGCTGCTGTCTGCTGGCTTGGCTGCACCCTGTTAGCGTGGAGGTGGGCCAGAGCCCAGAGGACAGGCTGCAAGCCTTTGGGTGGGGCTGCACAGCAGTGGTGTGGGACTCTAAGCCAAATTTGCCGACAGCAATTTAACCCCTCTTGTGCTTTGAGGTCACCAGTCAGTCTTCAATCACATTTATATTTTTTGTATCATAAGAAATTCAGGGGTTCCAGCACAGCAGGTTTCAATCTAGTTGCTGATGCTGATGCACTTGTCCTCTTGAATATAGCCCTGTCCATTGCCCAGGCATCAAAGCTTTGAGGAGGTCCAGTTCCACACACTGTGCAGGGAAAGGGGGAGATGTCCTGTTTGGGCTGACCACTCTGCACCTGCAGTGCTGAGTGCTTCTCTAGTGAGAAGGTGAGCCAAGTGTCTCGAGTGCCTGGAAGCTCTGAACATGTCAGAGTCTGTTCTGCTTCAGAGGTGAGTCACTGTCCTCCAGTCTGTCCCTCCTTGTCATCTGCAGGCATGGATGAGCAGCTGCTGGTCTTGGATGCCATTGCAGAGTTGCTGGATGTGCACAGACGTGTTCAGGTGAGTGCTAGCTAAAGGATGGGCTTCAGCTCACCTGACTGCACAGCTGCATACAGGCTTTCCCCTCACTGCAGAGAAACGGGCACTGCCATGGTTACTCTGACCCATTTGGGGTTTCTCACTGAAGTCACAGCTCTGTTCCACCAGTGGCTGCTTTCAAAAACTCCCTGGGTGACTTCAGTGTGTGGTCTGCAAGACTGCCTGGGCTGTGTGCTTGGTATGCTGTGGTCTTGAGCAGGTTGGTTGTGGCAGGGGAATGGTTCTGTATCGGGAGTGTGAGTGGGTGTGGAAAGTAAAAATGAGTGAAAAAGGTTGCTGGTTTTTGAACTCGGACATCTCTGCTATCTGCTTTCAGTTTGCTTCATTTCTCTGTGGCTTTGTAAGAACAAGGATATGAAGTAAAGAAAACAAAACCATGTGGCAGGAGAAATAGGATGAGGAAAGTTGAGGCTGAGGAAAGGAGCGAGTGTTGAGGAGGAGCTGGTGCCCGGTGCCAGGGCAGAGCCCGGTGCCAGAGGGATGCACAGCTCGTGTCCCCAGGGCAGTGTGGGGGCTGTGCCCCCCTGCCAGCCCCGGCCCGGTGCCACAGCAGGGCAGAGGGCACCCTGCCCTCAGCTCCCTGCCGAGCCTCTGGCCCTCAGCAGTAGGGTGTGGGACAGCCCTCGCTGTCCTGGCTGGGCTGCAGAGGACTGGTAGGTGAGAAGGGGGATTTAAAATGTTCCTATATTCAAACTAAATGTTTGGTTAACTTCAAGTGTTAAGTAAATACCTTTAACTGGCTAAATGATAAGAGCAGAAAATTCCTTAGTGATGAACTCAGTTCTTCTTTCCTCCGTCATTTTTCATAACAACCTTCCTGCTTGGCCTTTGCTGTTTACGAGAGCTGCATCAAAGCAGTTTCTCCATGGCTCTGGGCTACAGGGAAGTCCATAATGCAGTGTCTTGTCAGGCACTGGAGTTTTCAAACTAGCCTCAGTATTTGTGCCAGGAATGGAACCTCTGTTCTTAAAAGCAGCAGTGAGTTCCCTGTTCTCCCACGGTATGCAGAACCTTCCTGAGCAGCTGCTGCTCAGCACTGCTTCTATTCACACACAAACACTGGCTGTAAACGTCAGATTTGTCAAACAAATACTGTGCTAAAGCTGAAGAATGTGTTGTGCTTTTTGTTGAATGATAGAGGACTGTGTGGAATAAGTTTGGTGTAGAATAACATATTTCATTATGACCCCTGTTACCTTCCTGTAAAGCAAGTCAAAACATTGTGCAGCGTGGGGTTTAACTGCACCACAGTAACAAAATGCTTAATACTTTAAGGAGGGAGTTCTAAAATTTAATAGTTTATTTTATTATTACTCTTTTTGATATAATTAACTAGGCATGCACTTCAAACTCTGTCCTCCTCTCTATTGAAATGTGGTTTTATGTTTCACTATGGGGGGAAAAAGAAGTCTGTCAGACCGTGGGTCTCTCCCTTGATGCACATCATTAGAATCTTTTTAGAGACAAGCAAGCCATTTTGCTGTCATTGGTCTTGCTCAAATAGAGGGTGTTTATCCATGCAGTCCCCTGGGGAAGGGTGTCAGGGAGGGATCTCTGGCCAGCAGCTGACACAGGTACAGCATGCTCATTTGACTCTCCTCCAGTGCTCAGCTTGTATGGTCCTTGTCTCTGCAGCAGCACTCCTTGGACACCTGTCATGACTCCAGGTAATGCCTTTGAGTCTGCTACTCACCTGGGCTGAGGCTGTGTTGAATGATCCCATCAGGGGAAAAGGGAATCTGGGCTGGAGGACCCTGGCAAGGTTGCTGCCTGGGGTTTCACTGTGTCTGGCATTGTCTCCTCAAAGTTTGGCCTTAAAACCCACTCAGCACCTTCTGCTTAACTGCACAGGCTTTTATTCTCATGTAAAGCTAGGCAGGCTGAAGTGTTTGTGTGATAATGCTGAAGAAAATACCTATTTGAGGGTATTATTTGTATTTCCATGCTGAACTTGCAGCTTCATATCAAAGACATCGCATCTCCTTTTACAAAATACCCAAAGTGAGCAGAGTGATCTCCCAAATGTGTGTGTGGTTCTGTGGTGGAGCCACACTGCTACAGCAGACTCACCCCTGTGAAGAGGTGGACAGAATTCCCAGCTTCCTACCACCTGTGTGCCTGGGGCCCATGCCTGTTCCTCTGGTCATGCTGCATGTCCTTTCATGGAGCAGAGTGGCACAAATCTACTTCATTTTATGGAGGCTGAGGCTGGACTCCAGTTACAAAACTGCCCATGAAGCTCACTGTAGTTCTGTCTTGTTTTTTACTAGTCCTTTGGGTGATTCACTTCCCCTCCTTGTATCAACAATCACTAGCTTTCAGACTGATGCAGCTATTTCACAAGTGCCTTTGTCAGCAAATAGCCAGCAAATTCTTTTGGGAAGTATGTTGGGGACCACATCTGGGAAAGCCTTCCCATCTCAGCAGGAATAGTCCCATGAAAACATGGAGGCTGGAGAATGAACGTGGGCAGAGCCTGGAGCACCACCCATATCTTTGAATTGCATGATCTGTAGTGCTTCCGTGGCAGATGGAAGGAGCAGGGAGAGCTCATGTTTGGGGTGGGTGTGTGCCATATGCTGCAGCACTAATAAGGTTTGGGGTGCTGATGCTGTTGCATGTAGTGGGAACTGCTGGTGGCATCAGCTGTGCAGATCCCCGTGGCTAGGAGTTATGGAAGCCTCCAGATCCACATCTATGGCTGCACCAAAGCAGACTCTGCCCGGTGTTGGTGGGTCCCAGAAGGCACTGGTGGTGCTGTGCCTTTGCTTGCAGAGCCTGGCACTTCCTGAGCAGGCATTTGTGGCAGGGCTGGATGAAAGGAGAGGTGCAGGGAGCTGCTCTGTCTGCTCAGACTGGGTTTTGCATGCAGGCTGTACCATCTGAAGCACCAAGAGCTGCACAGGAGGACTTATCCTGTAACTAATTTATCACATGGGACATAAACAGCTGAGGAAATTCTCAAAGAATCCTAAGAATGTGCGTTTTCCTGTCCAGTCTTTTTGCTTTAACAAGGTGTTTTCTGTGTGCAGGCTGTTGAGGCTTAGGCCAGTTTGGATGAGGTTCCTGTGTGTGACCTACCCTGTCCTTAGGCACTGCTCTGAGCCTGGGTGCCAGCCCAGAGCCTGTGCAGGGTGCAGGCTTTTTCAGCACCGATGATGTGATGCTGTTCCACATCACATCCCAGTGGGCTCTTGGGCACTGACTTCACCACCAACCCTGCTGGCAAGGCTCACAAAGCCCTTGGTTGCAAACCCTTTTTTCCCTCCAGCCTCGTGCCAGGTGAGTGCTCGAGGTCTCAGTGCCCACGCTGCCCCTAACGTGGGCTGGATGTGTTTGTTTTATCTGGGCTCTGAGTGCCCTGTCAGCTGCTGCCCAGGGCTCTGCAGGGATCCTCTCCCATCCTGGGCTGGTGCTGGGCTCTGCCCACCTGGCTGCCAGCTCCAGTTCTGCTCAGCCCGTCAGAGCACGACCCTGCAGGGTGACATATGGCAGGAGAGAGGCAGTTTAGGGCAGGCCCAGAAATCAGAGGCAGCGTTGTTACAAGCGGGGCCTTGGCTTCACTGGCACGACATGAAAGACTCTGTTGGTGCCTGCTGGAGCTCGGTCTCCTCTGGCTCTCCTGGCAGCTGCTGCTCCCCACAGCATTTGTAATCCCTGCCACAGTGGCTGCAGAGGAGTTCAGGGCAAAGGATGTGAGTGGAATTAGCAAATTCTTCCATCCACAGCAAAATTCTTAATTGTACTGGATAACGTTTTGGTCAGTTCCTGATTGTGAATTTCCTAGACCCTGTTTGTTGGCTGAAAAAGTTGAAACATTTTGGTGTTTCATATTTAATGGTACTTAAAAGCAGTCACAGATACACAGCAGTCTGGAGATGCTTTATTTGCTCATTTCCAATAGAGAGCTTTCTGTCCTCTTCTTTGTTTCACTGAGAAAATTATAAACTTTTTCTAAGATTTTTTTTCTGCTTGTTAAGGAGTAAAGGCCACCAGTTCTGGTCTCTTACCAGGATTTTTTTAGATTATTTATTTTGTGAATGACCACAAGTGATATGGTGGCTGGTGAGGGTGGCACAGCCACACTGCTGGTTGGCTGCTACAGCCAGGGACATCTAAAGTGGCTGGATGGGACAATGTGGAAGCTGAGTAACCTCTTGAGGGCTTTTGCTAGAAGCTGTGGCACTTGTGGTCTGGGTGCAATCTCCCTCATCTTTCTTCAAATTCCATTGTTCAGGAAAGCAAAAAAATGACTCGCATTATGAGAGAGATTGTTTCAATACACATAATTTGAGAGTTGAAAAATTGGAACGCTAAGTTTAAAGGTTTATTATAATGCTCAAAATAATGCCTGAGATGTTCACCCAGACATTATCTTAGAATAAATCATACAGAATTATAAAGTTTAAAGAAATATGTCTAAGTGCATGTCAGTGATATGATAGTGAGAGATTTGGCTCCTTGTCCCTTCATTAAGGACAAATTCACCCCGAGGGCATAGTCTGATCTTGGCAAATAGTGTTATAATAGCAAAAGAATATTGCCTGCTGGATAGCAGACATTGATGATTAAATTTAAGTGTGTATTGTCCATATAAAGTAAACAACATGCCTTTTTTTCCTGCTTTTTGTGAACATTCATCACTGGTGCTGAAGATGGAAGATGTGGGCTTGCTAATTATTGTGTTTTTAACTGATAATATACTGTAAATTTTGTATAATACAACTGTGACCTTATAGACAATGCAAGACATGACAGCAGGCCCATAATTATAGCATGCTGAAGAAATGCTTGTTATTATCTACTATTTTTAGGAGCAGTGTGCAGAGCCTCTTAATTTACATAAGCTTTAGACATTCACACATTTTCTGTCTTTGCTTATGGATGATAAATTTTGTTCAAATGAAAGATGAAGACGTTGTGTTAGGTGAGAGGTTAGCCAACTGGGAACTTGATTACTGTGAACAACAAAGAAACTGAAAAAGGAGTATTTATTTGAGAAAGAATTGTTTAACCCAAGATTCACAACATGAAAACTGCAACATTCAAATGGAGTCTTGGTAACTCGTGATTTGAGAACTGGTTAAATGATAATGGGGAGAGAAAAGAAAACAGGGAAAAATCCTATAATCTGTTTGTCACAAGGAAATGGAATGTTGCAGCATGTTCTTATAAGGAATGAATGTTTTGTGCTTCTTAAGGTTTCCCTGTTGAGTGCTGAGGACACAAAATATTTCGAGGAGGTTCTGTGGTCACCTGCTCACTGGTCTGTGTGCCCAGCTGCTTGCTAAGCCCTTCTCTTGGCTGTGCTGAAGGCTGCAGCCCTGAAGGGCTGCTGAGGTGTCCTGGTTTGGGGCTGTGAGGCTGTGCCCCTCCAGGGAGGGACACCATAGCCAGTGATGGAAGCTGCCCCCTCCTCCTGGGGCCTCAGCCTGTCCCAGCCCAGCCTGAGCAGCTGCCTTGGCCTCAGCAGCAGCACTGGTGCTGCCCAGCAGGGCCTGGCTGCTGGCAGGGCAGTGCTGGCCACCAGCAGGACCACCAGCCATCCACTGGGCTACCTGCAGCAGCCTGGGCTGGCAGCTCTGGCACTGTGTGGTGCTCGGGCTGCTGGGCAAGCTGGAGGAGATGCCAAAGCAATGAACCCTGCTTTGCCTCTCTAAAGAGCCCTTGGTGATGTTGGGAAATTTACCCTCTCATCTCCTTCAGTGAGCTTTTCTGGCCACAGCCTGCATGTTCCTAGGTCAGAGCAATGCTCCAGACCCCCCTGTCCCTGTCCCCATGGGCCAGGCAGGCAGCTGGAGGTGCACAGAAGAGCTGGCAGTGCTTCTTGCTGAGCAGAGCGCTTGGGTTTGTGGTTTTGGTCCAGCAACACTGATAACCCATTGGTGCAGAGGTGCTACACTGCTCAGCTTCCTTCTGCTTTCTGCAACCCTCACAAGGCTGTTCCCTGCATTAAAAGCCAGAGAAAGCAAATAGACACATGGCTGAGACAGACAGATGAAAGGCTTATTTGTACTCATTACACTGGAGGATATTTTGAGATCAGATCATCCATCTGAAAATACGACCTTTCATAATACTGCCAAACAAGGTCAGGGATATCTGCACTTCTCTGCTTCTTATGCAAGTTGGAGCTGCCTGAAAGCACCTTCCACCACTATGACCAAGTTTTCTAAGTTGAATGAAAAAAGAAAATTTTCATCAGGGCTTGATCTCTTGTTTTTATGGTTTGTTTGCCCAGTGTGAGTGATGGCGTGAGGAAAGTAATTTTAGCTAAAAAAGCCAAACAAGTTGCCACCATACAGTACTGCCATATAACATGCACACTCAATCTTCTCTTAATCTGTTTACTGTCCTTTTTTCACCATATTTAGGTGGACAGAATGGCAGCCCTGAGGACTGCAGTGTCTGCAGAAAACCACAGTCAATGCAGATCTTTTGCACACTGGGAATTTTTAAGATGCAGTGGTTGAAGGCACTGGGCCCACTTACTGCCAGAGTGTTGCCTCCCAGTGATGGGTATGCAGGAGAGAGCTGGTGTGACACAGCTGCAGTGTGCCTCTGCACAGGTGCCTCTGCTCGAGCTCTGCCCTGTGCATTTCCCCCTGTGCTGCCTGGCTCCATCCCAAGCCAGCAGCAGCTCTCCATGGCACCTTCAGCAGAGTGAGTAGGAGCATACAGATTTGCCCTCAGTTCGCATCTGTCCCCCCAGCAATGTTAGTCCTTTGGAGCCTGCAGGCAGGACTCTTCCTTTCCAACAGCCCCAACTGATTATCTTGTGGTTCTCTCCTTTTGCACCTCAAAACAAAAGTGTATGTGTGTATGAACTTTGGCTAATACCAGGAGGTCTTTCACAAAGCAGCTCAAATGTGTGAGGATGTAGCAGGGTGGGTTTGGCTCGGGAGGAAAGCTGTGAGCTGCCAGGGCAGTCTGAGCATCTGATGTGGGATGTGAGTGAAGCTGCCAGGCTGGGGCACAAACACGGGCTCAGGTACAGAAGTGTGTACAAAATAGCTACGGCTCCAGCCTTCTGCTGAGCAGACCTTTTGTAGCAGCACAGAGGGGCTAGTAACAGGGTGGGAAAGATGACAATATGTTTGATACAAACTTTAATTGCTGAAGGCCTTTCCCAAAGGCCGATAATGGCAAAAGGTGTAAATGGAGGGAGGCTGTAGCTGCCCTAGCTCACAGATGGGCTGCGAGGAAACTGTGAATGGCCAAATGATAACAGACTATCCAGGCATTCCAACATCAGCTCATTAGCAATCTGTCAGATATTTTAATTTGTGTACTTGTGGGCTAAGCAGATATTACAGGATTGCCTCAGCTCCCAGGCTTCCCTTTAACTCAGAAGGAAACAGTGAATGAGTAAACCTGGCAATGTGATCTGGTGTTTTTTCACCCTTGGCTTTTGAGGGTCACTTTGAGATCCAGCCACAGCTGTGTGACCTGTGCAGCTCCAGCCTGGCAGGGGAAATCAGGAATGTCTGGTGTGTCGCTGCTGATGCCCTCAGTCCTGCTTTCTTGGGATGCTGCATCAGGGAGACTGTGCCAGCTCACAGGTCTCCCAAGCATCAAAAGGTCAGTTCTCAAAATGTAATAAATTAGTTAAGCAGGGTTCCTGAGATAGTGGTGGATAGTTTGGGTTTGTTTCAAATAATTCAGTAATTTCTTAAGACAGCTCTTTCAGTAAAAGAGCGAACCAACCATATATGATGGAATTTTTAATCTCCTAAATCTGTCACAAAAGATTCCTCAGACCCTCATCTTGTTGAAACTACTGGTAGCTGACTTTCAGATAAGGGTGCTTGTGCTAGGTGCTCCCACTACTTGTAAAGGCAGTCTCTCCAAACTCCAGCTTTCCAGGTTTCCCGTGGCTCAGGAGAGCTCCCTTTCCTGAGGAGAGCAGGCTGGTCTGAGGCTGAAGCCCAGTCCCCAGAAGCTGCCATGCTGCAGCCCCAGAGCCCAGGCTGCCTTGCTGCGTGGGGTGAGCCCTGTGCCTCAGCTGGGAGGTGGATGGGTGCTGCTCTCTCAGCAGTGCGTGGCCACACACTGAGCAGGAGCAGGCAGGCATTAAATGTCTGGAAGGTCTTTTAATTATGCTTAGTTTCGTAATATTATCACTGAAGCTGATGAGAATTAAGTCGTACCTCCATAATAAGAATGAGTATGACAGGGGTAATGTAGTCAAGTGCCAAAATGTAGTGTCCTCCTGGGGCAGAGGAGTTACTGGCAGAGCCCTTCAATCACACAGAGATCCTCCTGTGCAGCCTGGCCGGCCTCTCGGGCACCTCACACCTCAGTGTCAGCAGGAAAATGCCTTTATTTCTTTAGCTTAGGCATGTCAGGGATGGCTGTGAACTAAGAGACACTAAAAATGCTGGGATTTGTCTGTCAGACCATAATTTTGAGATGGTATTTCTTTTAATCCAATTTAGTTTTACATATTGGCATGAAGCATTATAGTTGATTGCATTGAATTACATTGGAATCTCTCAGCTGCTTGATCAAGAAGTGCTATCAGCTCCGAGTAGGCCTGACTATATGTTGGCATTGAAAATGTTACAGGCACATAGCCATGTTCTGATTCATTCCTAATGAGATTTTGAAGTTCACACTATAAAATGTTCTGTCAATTAAGTCAGAAATTCATAGCAACATATTTACTTCCGTTAACAGTGTGTCCTTTCAGTGCAGGGATCCCAGCTGTTACGATGGTGTTTTCTGGTTCCACAGCCTCATCAAAGCCCATTCAAATATTTTCATTAATCCATGTTTGTAATCCATGTTTGTCTGTGGTTTTGACTGCAAAGAACAGCTCTGTGGAATATACTCAGTGAGAAGGAAGCAGCCTAAAAGACAGTTGCAATACAAATAGCTGTTCTTCTGTAGCACCCCGTGGCTGGAATCAAACTGGGCAGAAAAAATCTGCTTTACCAGTAGCAGGTTTTCTTGGTACAGGTTTCTGCTTCCCATCGAGGCTGACTCCCAGAATAACGTGTTGTGGGAACCCCACTGTGCTCTGTGCTCAGAGGGGCTGCTGGGGAGGCTGCTTGTGCTTGTCACCAATTAACAGAGATGGACATGCAGATGAGGGAAAATAGTGCTTTTCTTCTTAAGGTAGCACAAGTCAGGAAGGTGCAAAGCTGTTGGCAGCTCCTGCATTGGCTGTAACACAAAAAGCAGCTCTCATTTAGTTTCAGAGCACAGAGTGTCGTGTTCTGCTTTAATTCAGGAAGTCCTACTTTATTTAGTTGAGTTTATTGATTTGGCAATCAATAAACTAGTAGTAGCTGAAGTGACTTGGTCTTTTTAAATGTGAATCCCTTTTCTTCTCACCTTTCAGGTGTTGGAAGCTCTGACAGCTGCTCTGTGGGAGGAGACAGCTCCAATTCAGCTGCCCCTCTCTGCAAGCCCGTTAGCCAAGGGATCTGCAAGAGGCTGTTTTACAGCTTCTGACAAGTATTGAAGCCAGTCAGGTTGCCAGGTGGGGGCTTCAGGGTGGCTGAGGCACACCTGCCTCTCACGAGCAGGGGCTGAGGGACTGCAGGCTTGAGAATGGAAGGTGGGGAGTGCCTGCTTTGGAGAAATTTCTGCCACTTGGGAATGCCAGTACTCTGCCCCACTACAGAGGAGAACATCTTAATGTCATGGGGAAAAATGCCTCAAACTTGAAGGTGAGCTCCAGAAACTGTGGGACCCTGTAGTGCTATCTTTGTGCTGCGTTTCCCTTCTAAATGTCCCTTGGTCTTGGGGTTCTGTGGAAGGAGAGCAGGATCTACCCTCCAGTGTCAGCTCTGCCCATGCAGCAGGCATGGCCAGCCACATGCAGGGGAGGTGGCTTTGACACAGAGGTTGTGGTGAGGGTAAATTATGTACTATTAACACACAAATGCCTTCCTTAGCTTTGCCAAGGACTTATTCCCAAGTGCAGTTGTGTTCACAGCTTCCTCAGACTCAAGATCAGAAGCTAAAGAAAGAAGACATATATCAGGTGGGTTTTTTCTTCTTTCTTTGCGAGTTCTGACTTTGAACATAGGAGCAGTTTAAAAACAACTGTCTAGTTTGATGGGGAATTTAATGTGTTTTGAACTTTGTGAGAGGATAACTATTTGGTAGATAAGTCATCATGTTAAAGCTGGGAAACTGCAGTGAACCTGTATGATTCTTAAAGCTGCTTGGTCCAGCACTTGTGTATTGTTGATTTCTTTGCTTTGTTGTGAAAATAAGGGGGGATCTTATGCTGCACCATATATAACAGGCCCTAGAAACCTGCTAGGTAGGGCTGATTGCTTGTGAAAGGTTTTAATCCCCTCAGACTATTTCAGGCTGTACCTAGGATCCTTTATTCAGTTAAAAACAGCATGTGAAATACCAGGCTCCTGGTGTTTCTTACTGAGCTTCATGTACTGGCTAAATTCCACTCAAACGCACCTCAGGCACCTCTGCAGGCAGCGAGGAACAGCAGCTCCTTGCTGCCAACAGCGGGAAGGCCCAGGGCAGCATTTGGGCTTGGGAGCACATCCCTTACAGCAGGAGGTTACAAATGCCACCTGGAAGGGTTTCTTTCATGCACTTTGAGTCTTTCGAGGCAGCTGTGGTGGAACCTTCCTTCTCAGCCCTGTGTGTGTGGTACAATACCAAACAGCCCTTGCAACACTCATGTTGTCACAGCACAGTGTGGCACTCGAGATACAAATGCCCTTTTATTTTCACTAAAGCACTGCAAGCAGCACTGACAGCAAAGCAGCAATATGTGCTGTCTATGCATGGATAATAAATATTGCTGGTTTGAAATTCCTGTGCACATTGGGCATGGATTGTGTTTTACCACATCACACGAGACAATGACAACAAAGGAGCTCCTTCCCCTTAGCATAAGGTAAACAACAAACAAGCAAAGCTAGTTTGGCTGTCACTGTGATGATCAGCTCCTCCATCCAGGAGCACCAAGACTCAGCATTGCTTTCATTTCACAAACAGAGGTAATGGCAAAGCCACTTCCCTCCTAGCTATCAAAAGCTTATAAAGAGACTGTTTCATCTGAAGCTTTGTGTAGGCACATCGTACAAATATTTCACCAGAATACATTAGAACCGTGGCATTGCTACTTTCTTCACCACTGCACAGGAATTACCAATGTGGCCAGCAGTCACTGTCAAGGTGTTTTCATCCTGCATTTCCTTTTATAGTTTTGCTTTTTTTAATTCTAATATTGCCTTTCTTCTTTCCAGTCCCCTGCAACTGAAGGGCAAAGCTTAGTCTAACAAGAGCTAAATAACGCACAAATACGTACGGGTACTGTCGCAGCTTTGAAGTCCCATCTGGGAGAATGAGGCCTCCTGCAAGTCTGATGCTCTACTGGAGGTTATCTGGAGTTGATGAATTACAAACACAAAGTGATGTCTTTTAATGAGCAGCAGCATCTTAACTGCTGACCTACTTGCCCAATAGAAAGTGACACGGGAGTTGCAAGTTTTCTCCTTCTCATCTGCTGTAAGTGAAGCTCTCCAGCTTTGAAGCTATCCAGCCTGACCCTTTGTCTTCAGTGGTTTGCAGATACTTGAGGCACCTCACTTCACAAGTGGCCCCAAGCGCATGGATGATTGGATTTTGGGTGAGTGGTTCAGCCAACATAATTTCTTGCCTATCTCAGGTTTTCCATGGCTGGACCTTTTCCAGGTGCCACTGGGAGTGTCCACAGTTTCCACCACCCAGGGACTTGGTGGGTCTGAGGCCCTGGTGGACCCAATTTGCTCCAAGTGCTCCTTGTCTGAGCCTTGCCACCAGCTGCTGTCACACTGCCTGTCTGTGCTATGGCCACTGCATGGCTCCTGTTGGGACAGTTGGTCACCTGCACTGGTGAGGGTACTTAGCATGGGCCATTCACTTAAGAGTTAGGCTTGTTGATCCTTCCAGCTTAGACTATTTTATGATTAATGCTTTTTTAGTGAAATGGCATTGGAGGAAAACAATTTCACAGCACTAGTAGCAGGACTTTGCATGGGAGAAACACCAATGCTAGGGAAAAGTCCTACAGATGGAGAAGCCCATGAGAAGCTCTCTGCCAAAACCTGGAAACATAATCTGATACAGATTTAATAGGGATCAAAACCAAAATATGATGTTTGATATGAGATGATTCAGACATTTGAATGAATCTGCTTCTAGTGTAACAAGAAGATGGAAAGTCTCCTTTCTTGGAGGGAAAAAGTTAAGCAAAAATCAGATCAGATTGGTAGAGGAGAAATTTGAGTCAGAACTGCTGTAGGATGAGGGAAAGCAAGAGGCTTGTTCAGGCTGAAAGAGAGTCAGGTAAGAGGGGAAAAATGTGTTGTTGGAGAGATACTGGAGAAGGTTTTCTGCTGTAGATGACTGTTTTTCGTGCAATTTTTTTCTCCCCTGAGATGAGGGGCTAATATTCTACTGAGTTTCCACAAGGCTTCCTTCTCTTCTGTTTCTCCAGACCAGGTCTCTGGGGGTGATGCTCTTGGACTGATCACCCTCCTGCAAGCAGCTAAGGACATGTACATGCCACTGTGAGAGGAGGAATATATATGCTTTAGGAAAGGACTTTATGGCAAGGTGAGGAAACCATAGCCAGTTCCCAGTGGCCCTGCCTGTCCTGCACATCAGTGGGTTGCTGTCCCTGCAAATCTGGGTGCCCGCTGTGGCCAGGGGATGGCTCCCTGTGGCACTGTCTGGGGAGCAGTCCATGGACCTGTGTGCTGCTCCCCTGGGCCCGTACTCAGAATGAAGCAGAACACAGCTGAAGTGAACAAGTGCTGTTTTTGACTGCATCAGCGAGGCAGCTGGGAAGCAGCAAAGGGTGTGCAGGAATGTCTGAGCGTGCCCTGGGGAGCGGCCGGGCAAGGGGAGCGCTGCTCCCAGGGTGCTGCACACGCCCTGGCACGGCCCCATCTCCATTATTGCCAGGCAGCCTCACGCTCCCTCCGCAGCCCACGGAGCTGCCAGGCAGGCTGCCAGCAGAGGCAGCGTTCTGGCAGGTTTTTAAACGCTGACTGAGCGGGTGGTGGCAGGCCATTTGTACCATATGGCACCCAAGAGCTAATCCGGGAGAGGGTGCTGGGCAGGGAGGGGGCCAAGGCTGAAATGCCATTTAAAAGTGAAACATCAGCCCAAGTGGCACAAGGCCACAATGCCAAACAATGAAAGACACCAGGGGTGGGAAGGGAGCTGGAGAGCAGAGCATGACTGTGCTCTTGAAGCCAGCCAAATTTCTTTACCTCCTGCTGTCCATATTCACAGAGTGCTTAGAAATGCTGTTATCTTGAGTATGAGCATATATTATGAATATTGAAATAGAGATCTCAATATATATGATGTATTTTGTATGCATGCGTTGCTTTGCTCGGAAAACCCGATGAAGAAAAAGCAGAGCTGTACAGAAAAATACATTTCTGGCTCTGCCCTGGAGTGCTGGTGCTGATGGCTGCTGTTTTCATGATCTGTATGTACTGGAAGCTATTGATCTCAAAGGGGTCCATCAACTGACAGGATGGGAACCCTGAGCTTCAGCTGGTATTGAACATTTTGGCCTTATGGAAGTCAAGTAGATCTGGTCCATGGTCATCTTGCCTTTGAAGGGATGTTTTATCCTCCAAAGATCAATTGATAGAGTTTTCATTTACAGTCTTGTTATATTAAACAAATGACATTGTGTAATCGTTTGCTCTCTGCTCTTGGGCTCTAATAGATAGCACTTGTCACAGTTATTGATTTTTCCTCTTTTACAGAAATCTAGTACTTCAGGAATATTGAGTCATGCTATTATCCAGACAGGTGCCAACCCTCTGAATGACAGACAACAGGCTGTTGTCACTGTAAACATTTGATAGGTGGCAAAAAAAATAGCAAGAGTGTCATTTATCCACTAAAATACTGTAAATAAGATGTAGGCTTGGGAGTTCTTTGATGTCTTAGCTTATAAGAAGATAGGATTTGTTATGCTGGAACATACTGATTTCTTGTGTGCTCCCTTCACTGTGGTGACTGTGACCAGGTGCCCTGGTGGATGGTTCCAGTGAGCTGATCCCCACAGTGAGCAGGTTATTCCCAGGTTTATGAGTTTCATCTGAGCAGAGCAGGAGTGCTTGTACTGACCTGGGTGTTGCTGATGTCAGAAACTTGGGGACACTTCACAGTGCCCCTTTCCTTCTTGGGATGTCACTGCATTTTTGGATCACTGCTGCACTGGTTGACTCCCTTGGATGAAGATGTCCAAAACAGCAAGTGGTTGCAGCCATTTTAAACTCCCCCAAGGTATGTGTAATGAAATTTATCTTCAAACAGGCACTATCAGTCTATTCCAGCATAACAAATCCTATCTTTGCTTTTGAGATCCAGCTCTGAGCTTTGCCATCACTCCCTGTGGAAGGGAGGTTTTGCAGGCTCTTTCAGATGTCTGAGTAGCCAGGTTATTTGCTTTCCTGCTGCATGTCTGTTAAAAGAAGCAGGTGGTTTATCTAATGCTATCTGCTGTTGTAAGCTGTGCTGCTAATTGTTCACCCTTTTGATATTTTCCTTTTCTTGGTTCTTCCTCTGCTGTCTCACTAGTCAGATTTCCCAAATAGCAAGGGAGCACCTTGGTCACTTTTCTTCTTGACTAAATCCTTTAAATTTCTCACTTCTCTTCAGCAGTCCCAGAAGGAATATCTTCTAGGGACAAAGTAGCTCTAGAGCTGTCAGGCCTCCTTTGCATCCACGTGTGCAGCCCTCGCTGGTGTAGTGCACTCAGTTATCCCTGTGCCCAGCACATCGGCCAACCACCCTTGGAGTTTTCTTTCTTTTGTTTCCCCTTCGCTCCTGCATCCTCCCTCCTGCTGCTGGGAAGGGTTTTCCTCAGATGCCACCCCCTGGATGCAGGGGGCACAGGGATGCTGGACAGGGCAGGTCCTTGCAGCAGCTGGTCTTGCAGCAATAACACGTGCTGCTCCATGAAAGCAGGGCTGGATTCTGTGCAGTCTTTAAGTGCCTTCAGCTCTTCCCTCCCAAGCCCTGTCTGGATGGACACATTCCTTAGGAAAGCTTTATCTACTGACATGGAAGATAGAATTATTAACTGTCATTTGTTTAGCTACATATTGCCCAGAAAATAGACTTCTGAACCCCCAAAATACTGTAAATACATTAGAAGAAGTATTATAAAAGAGAGATGCTAAAGTTATTCTGGAGATTTAAATCATAAAACTTTAATCAAATTATTAAGTTCAAGTCTAGATACAGGCTATTTCACTGAGCTTTAGTGCATTTTCCCTTTAGAAGATATTCTAATTTATGACTGCTTAAGTAGAGGGTACAATAGTTTGCATAAAGAAATGGAACTGGAGGTTCTTTCACTGCACTGTAGTGCTGCAATCATATCTACCATCTGCCATCAAATGTTCACCTTTTTTGAATAATCTTTTTTGAAAATTCTTTTTTTACAAAATGGACTTTTAAAGCTTGGACTATGAACCATGACTTATATAGGTGTTTCAGGAATTGTTTTTTTAAAGCATGTGACAATAAAAACTTGATTAGAGGGCTGCAGCTCCTTGTCCTGAAGGGAGTGAGAGCCCTCTTGGTTTTTGTAAAGGTGGCTCACCTGATGGCAAAGGCACTGCCTGGAATATTTTGCAGACTGGTGTTTCTGTTTGTTGATTCCATATTAAACAGAATAACCAAGCATGCTGAAGGTAAAGCCCTGGTTTAATTAACCCTCTTGGTGTAGTACCATGTGATTAAATGTGACGGAGCTGCTCCTTGGGGCTTCTGCTACTGAAAATACTAACAATAATCATTTGTTTTCTTTTTATATTTAAACACATTATTGCATAGCTTGGTGCAGAGATAATTACCAATTTTATCTCCTGTGTTTTTCTAATGTTCATTAATAACAATAAAGGGTTGTAGGTTAAAAACTCATTTAATTGCCTTTATGTTAATGACATTATGAATAGCCTTAGCTACAAGATTTTAATTCTGTCCAGTATCCTGTTTCTCAGTAAAGCCCCAGGAGAGCTGCTCATTTTATCAGCATTACTGATTCAGAGTTTTTCCTTGCAGGTGGGTTTTTGTACATAATCAGAATTAATGCACAACACATTTTGCAAGGAACAGAGTAGAAGCTCTCTGAATAAGTAATTAACTAGAGTGCCCAAGGAAAAATGCCTGAGCAAATTTTTTAGCATATTCATAAAACATTAAGAAGAGTCACAAACACAGTGGAAACAATTTACTGATAATATGCTTTCATGCCATTTTCTAACTCTCTTCTTTTTTTCTCTCCTTCTCTCTCCCTTTTAATGAATGGAGTAAAAACCATGGAAATATCAGCTCTCATTAAGGAGCACCTGCCCTTGGAACAGATTATATTCTGAGCTGCATTGGACAAGGACTTATTGGAAGATAAATGGAAGTCAATACTGGGCTTTTTCAAAGTAAACAAAAAATAGACTTTTCTACTTCATGTATAAATAGCTTCCTTTCTACGCCACCTCCTTGGTGCTGAAAGACAGAAGGAAGGAAAGGTTATCTCAGTTACTTCTGTGTCTAGTGAGAATTAATAGATCTCTCAAAGATGCTGATGGGGTGCAATGTGTTTGGAATATGCCAAAGTGGGTCCAGATACTTCCATTGTTTGGTTCAGTAAAGTGTGTGGGTCTGGCCCTCACATGCAGGGTAGATGAAATACTTCCTTGCCAATAGCTTGGCCATAGGATCTGTCTGTTCCCACTCCCTGTCCTATAGTTTAGCACAGGGATCTCAGCAGTGGCTCTCCTCTGCTGGACCCTGCACTGCAGTGATTGCTGCAGCCAAATGGAAAACATTGGGCTGGGCAGATGGAGCAACCCAGCTGCACTAGAGAGAATGCAACAACTGGGCAGTTGTGGGCTCCTCTCTTCTCCCTCCTCTAACCACCCACTGCAGGGCCAGGAAGGTTCCTCCTGCCTGGTCTCTGCTTGGCTTCAGACCCAGCTGCTGCAGCCCCTGTGTGGGAGCAGGCAGGGGTCCTGCTGCCCTGGCTCCCTGCATCTCCAGGCTGAGACTGTGCTGTGGAGGCATCCGAAAGGGGCATGCAGGGTAACTCTGGGTTAGCCTGAGGGGAAAAGAATGATGCCATGGCTGTAGGCAGTCAACATTGCAGTCCTTAATCATTGAAAGTCTGGAGCAGAGAAGTGAGATGGTCCTAAATATCTTCATGTTAAAGAAAAGTAAGTCTGAAAGGTTTTTATATTTCTCTTCTAGCACCGGCTCTTAAGGTTTTGCTTGTGATCACATGGATTTGCTGTTCAGAGGGACTGCCATACTCAGGTGGTCAAGTGGTTCTGGGGGCCAGAGATGCCTCAGCAAAATGGTGAGTCCTCCAATGCGTGTGTAGCATGATGCTAGAGCTGTGGCAGTGAGGCTGCAGGGGTCCAGTCTGCACACAGAGAGAAGACCAAGGATGTCACTGGGTGGTACCAAAACGTCACAGTGGGCAATGGCTTCACCCTCTCCTTCTGGAGTGGTAGAATTGACCTGGGGGACTTTTCCCTACAAAGGTAAAAATCTTGGACAGTTTTTCTGGGGACTGCTGGATCAGCCCATGCTGATCTGCTGGTTGGTGGCTCCTGATGAAGAGCCAGTGGCGCGATGGGCTATTGAGGACCGTCGCTTCAGTTCAGTGTGAAAGCAGTGAGCTGGAGCAAAGGTCCTGCCCTGCCAAGCCTGGCCTGTTTGCCACTGAAATCCCTGCCAGCAACTGTTCCTTTAATGATCTTTTTGACAGCCAGAGAGAGCACCATTGTTTGCTTAGTTTGCTTTAAAAATAGATTTCTAAATTTGCAAGCGACAGTTCAATGCGTGTCTGAAACCTGGTGCCCCAGGGTGCGCGGGAGCACCAGAAACCACAAACATGGCACGAGCTTGTGGGGACGTGGGAAATGGCAGCACTAGGGATGCTAATGTGATTAAGTCATGTACAACTCAATTAGTTTCCCTTTTCCTCCCATGGTAGGTGGCAGGCCTGGCTGGTCACTTGCTGGTGGATGGAGACGTTGCATTCAAGGTCACAGCGAGTGCACGGTGGCACCCAAGTCGAACAGTTTCAGTTTGACCCTGGTTGTGCAGGGCCACTCTTACAGAGCTGGGAGCAGAGAATGAGCAGCCCTCCAGGTCTCCATCCTGCATTGAAAGGTAAATCTTGGCAGGCAGCATCTTCTGCCAAGCAAGGACAGTGCTTAAAATGCTGAAATTTGCCTGTAGAGGGCTTTTCACATCAGGGCTTAACCAGCAAGGCAACACTGGCGAGCTAAGTGGGGAGAGTTAGAGCTTTGCCTGTGCTAGAGCACAGACTGAGTGTGGATACCCAGTGCAGCTAAAGCCCTTGTCCTCTCCTGTTTAAAACAGCAAGAAATAAGAATATCTTTTCTAGACATCAGAACAGAGTGCTACCCATTTAACTGAAACACCTGACTGGAGAGACAGGACCAGGAATTGAAACATTCATGACATCTCTGTGCCTATGATGGGCACCATGTTTTCACACAGGAGTTTGGAAAGGAGAAGTGTCCTGAATGTAGAAGGGATGAGCACATCTGCATGGGCAGGGGAAAGAGAACTCACTATGTGGGGAGGAGATTCCAGAGAACAGGAGAAGCTGTGGCCATCCCAGCCATGAAGCTTGATCCCACAAAGTGGTACTTCCAAGTGGACAGGACAGGGTCACAAATCTCAAAAAACTTTATGCTAAAATCAGTCTATTCCACAAAATTCTGGGAGGATCAGAAATTTGGGTGGGGGTGGAGGAACTGCCACATGGTCATCTGGACAATCTAAAGACATCCTGCTTTGTTTTGACCCTTTTTCAAATGTCTTAAGTCTCTCCCTTACGTTTCAAAATGAAAGGCTATATTTACATGACCAAAATGGATTGCTTTCATGAGAAGCATTTGAAAGTTTGCATTTTCTGCTCACAGTTAGGGACAGACTAAACCTGAACTATCTTTCTTAAGAAAGCTCCCTCACACAGATGTTTTTTTTTTTTTTTCCCAAAGCAGCAGACCAGCTCTCCACTGAACCTATCTTAACCTGTGCCCTAGGTGACTGTGCTTTGTGGCTTGGTGCAATGGGACCCGAGTGGTTACTTGGGAAGAAACATCTCTCACATGGTAGGAGATCTAGCAAGCAAATGGCAACTTAATTTCTGCCTATGGGTGAGATAAAATTGGATTCTGACATTTCTGACTTATGAAAGGAAAGCATTTTAAAGAAGTATGCATTTTGTACTTGTTTTTAAAAGTAGAATTCTTTTCTGACCTGATATTTGCAGCTTAAAATCAGTGTCAGAGCCCCATTTTTCCCTGTTTAATGGTAAGATGTAACTTGTCCTTCCACACTTCATTAATTTGTGTTTTGTGTGCATCTAGCTAACTATGCAACCCCTAGGCTTTTGATTGTATGTTACACCATTTACTGTTATAACAACTTAGCCATCAGCAAAAAAATCCTTGAAATGAGACCAAACTACTTCTGAATATCTGCATTAGCTATTTGAGTCTTGGAGCTAGCTCAGTAAAAGGTAGGGATTTAAAAATAACAAAACAAAACCCATGAAAATTATCCAATCCATGAAAAATATGCAGCCTCAGCAACATGGAATCACAGCAGGCACACTCTATCGGTGCAGAAGTGATTGCAAGCCCTGTCTTGGGGTGGGGCTAACAAAAGGGTTAATGCCTGGGAGGCACCCACAGCCCCTCGCCAAGGTCAATGGGAGCCCTGCCTGCTGAGCTCACGCAGGATCAAGCTCTGTTTTTCCATGATGTTTAACACAATTGGGTACTGCAATGGTTTCTTTGCACTCCATAGCTCCATTTTAAAAATTATTGCTTTTCTGCAAATAACCTAATCTATTTCATTATTAAATATAAAATCATGGAGGAAATAATTATGCAATCTTTTCTATCCCTTTTATTTTTTGTGGGGGTGCAGGAAGAGGAAGATAGGAAATTGTTTTTAAATAATGCTTTGTACTTTAATGCTAATCTGGTATTGTGAGTTGACCCTTTTCTTAAAGCTAGGCATATTCTCTAACACTTTGTGGTGGTAAATATGTAGACCTACCATTTACCCAGTAACAAGCAAGCATATTTGCAGTAGATTGGAAAAAATAAAAACAAACTAATGTATATTTTTCAACTTCCTGGTGTTTTAACCTTTCTTAAGAAAAGACTCGGGGGACATAATTGAAGGAAAGTGTTTTTCTTTAGCAGATGGATTGCTTTGCTCAGATAATATTTTAGTTATGCCAATAAAATGAAGGGTACCCAGAAAACCATGAAACTGCCAGCAGTTGTTAGTGTACGACTATTACCAAGGCAGAAATGAGGCCAGAGCAGTGATAAATGTGCACATCTCTCCCTCCATCAGCTGAGGAATGACCTGGATACACTTTACATCTGAGCACCAAGTGGGCCAACATTTTTCACAGCAGCACTTAATAGTGGACATTAACTTAGCCCTCTCCAAAAGGGCTGACCCGGAGGCTACCCTCTGTGGTTCTCCAAATTGTAATCGCTTCTGCAGTCTGTAATTTTATCAAATCGCATGCACCTTTTCCAGCCACTTATTGGCCAATTAAGTCAAGTTCTCACTGAGGGGGTCCAGCTGGCTTCAAGTTATCTTAGATGAATTGATTGAAGACATTCTGCAATCTATGAACCCAGTTTAATGATCTAGGTGATAATACTTGTAATTCTTCTCAGTCAAGGGAATTTGCTGCAGCTGTTGTCTGCAAATCCGTGTTCTGATACAGTGAAGTACCAGAAGAGCGTTAATCCGCCCTCAGAGTTTATAGTGATGGCTGCATTGTGAAATGGGAAATTTAACATTCACACAGCATTGCCAAGCACAGACAATTTTTTTGTTGATGTGTTTTTATTTTATTCTATTGTGAGTGTTAAAGAGGTTACATGGAAGAATACATTATTGATAATTCTTAAAATTGGAGGCTGTACAGCAGTATGAAACGGCCTACTAAAATATTGCATAAAGTGTTTGAGCTGGAAAATGAGATTTGCCTCAGAGCATGAATATACCATTTTTAAAATTCGGAGGTGAAGCATAGCTCCAGAAATAAAGCCACTGGGCCAGATCTACTCCCTAAGACATTCCAACTATCTGGAGTCAGTTTTGCTATTCAAGTGTTCACTAGTATAAATGAGACAATAATTTCTGTCTCTTTAAAAAAAATTATAAATCTTTTATGGACAACATAAATACACGGGAACAGGTGCTACATTCAGCCATGCTAGCATAAATCAGGAATAACCTCCCACTTACATGATGTAAACTGCTGAAGAATCTGCCTCTGAGACTGGAGTCCTTGCCCAGATTCAGAGCGCTTGAAGTGCAAATGAAGGAGTGCTATACACTCCAGGCCTGTGTCAGAGTATCTTCAAGACCTGCAGTTGCCTGCATGAGGACCTGTGAAAACAAAGAAATAATCATATTTTCTTGCTTTGGTGGTATATGCCTCTTTTCTGAGTCTCAGAAATGTTAATCCCTTCCCTATGAAGCAAATAATGCAACTAGTGCTAGGTAATATTTCTCATGTTGAAAATTCAAAATATTTAGTAATGAAATATCCTGTAGTGCATCTGTGAAGTTTCTGTGTGTGAAAGGAGGTAGCTGGGATTTGATTTCACTGAAAAAGCAGCAACTTTCTGCTGTGCTGCAGATACCCATTTGCTTCTCAGTCACAGGAACTTCCCTTCCATGTGGTGTGACCAAGCCCAGCTCTGCCAGTGCCCATCTTGCTGAGAAGCTCTACTGCTTTTGATGAGATTTGTGTTTTTTCTTTTTGCTGGGAAAACTCACTTTTTAATAGGATTTTTTTTCAGAGAGTTATGTGAGGTTTCCAGCCCCATCCAGCTCATCCCATGCTCTCACCTGCTGAACCAGACACCAGAGATCTCTTGGCTGCTGTGGGCAGAGGAGGACAGAGCTGGGTGAGCAAGGCCCTTCTCCTCACCTTCCTGTGAGGCCAGGCCCAGAGTTCAGTGGGGTTTCTCTTTGTGTCTGGACTTGGACCAAGCTGTGTTGGCAAACCCAGGTCTGTTAGTCAACTCACTGTGTGTGTTTCAAGCACGAGTCCTTGGGGGTTTGAAAGTGCTGTAAAGGTGATATAAAATGAGGATCTCTCCCGAGAATTTGGCTGGCTGAAGAAGGTTGTGTGTTCCACAGATAGAAGAAATGGAGCTGTTTTGCCTAGATCTGCTGCTGTTGTACCTGGGAAAAGCTGACCCATCTCTGGGAAGTCCCTTTTCCAGTGGCAAAGCATGGATGACGGTGCCAACTTCTTCTCCAGATGGCTGTAAGCTCAGGACCTTCAGTGTCAACATCCCTGTGGGTGAGTCTGACTGAATCCCTGTGGATTCACAGGCCCCATCTGGGTTCCTGGGACCACCTTCCTGGGGGAGATGGGCCCACAGTGAGGGTCCTGAAGCAGCTCCTTTCTTGTGGCTCTCTCCTCCAGAAGATGCTGTGGCTGGGGTAGGGATGCCCCTGCACCACGGGCCCTGCTGGCTGGGTACAACACACACATTTTCAGGGGATCTGGGGGAGAAGAGGGTCAGATATGCACTCTGCCATTTATGAAATTAGCGAGCCATAATTTCATGCATGCATGCAGCAGAAAATGTCTTTGATGCTAACCATAGGAAATAACTCTGAAATTAGCTGCACCAAGGGCACGCTCCTGCCTGACTGGGTTGATCTGTGTGGAGCTGAGCCTTGGTGTCGCGTTGGCCATGCTTCAGCGGGCGCACATTGCGCTCGCCCTGCCGCCGCCGCTCGGAAGGGAGAACGGGGCCAGGGATCTCTCCCTGTAGCAGGGCTTAGATTAAAGTGTATATGACTAAGGAAGCTTGGTATGGCCACAGAGAACATCTTGTTCCCTATATTTAGCCATAGGCAATGTCAAGTACTATATGTTATATGAGTGCTCTTCTGCAGTCCTGTAGGCCTTGTTTTAGAGGTTGACTGTGTGAGTCAAAGAGCTTAGTTTTAAAATAACAGTCTAACAAAAAATATTTGGTTTTTTGTCTTTGCCACCCAGAACAGCAATACCCAAATGAGGGGGCTGCCTTGTATGAGGCAAAAAGCAAAAGCTCTGCTCTTGCAGCGCTGCAGCATCTCCTGTCAGGGCCAGGCACTGCTGTGGCAGCAGCCCTGGTGCAGCGTTACATTTTCACCATAGATGCTCTAAAAGGAGAGGTTAATTAGCATGGCTGCCTTTGATCCTCTGCTTGAGAGGGAAGAGAGAGTTTCGTCAGTAACACTAGCCAGCTTCCAAACACTTTATGGATTTTGGCAAGAGGCATCACAGTCATAACATTTGAATATTAGCACTTTATAGCTCCGCCACACTAACAACTGCTAATTAGGCAGCGTGGACATGGCTGAGAGCTGCCTTGAACCTTGTGTAGTAATTTACACCTAGGCACAACTACAGCTCTGATGTGGGAACATTTTACACCCAGTTCACATGTATGGAGACGATTAGCAGCAGTGATGCCAGCAGAAAGCCTGATATTGGATTCCTCTTGCATTCCCCCCTCTTCTCAGCACTTAATTTTGCTTTCCTGGAACACCCAGAGGTAGAGTGTGGGAAACCCCTGGGCTGCCATCTCACCCACTACGGCATCTTCAGAGAACTTGCTGTACTAAATCCCAGGGTGGAATTTATTTCAGCAGAGCACAACCACTTTTAACTGGCCCAGAGAATCCATCCTCCAAATTACCTCCCATAGCTTTATCAAAATCCAGAGATGTGTTTCCTCCCCATGCCAACAGATTTTTTTTTTTTTTTTGCTTGGCCTCAGCAGCAGTACTAAAGTTGAAATGTTTGATGCTTTATACTTGAGTGTTGTTATCTCCAGTTTTCATTGTGCTCTCCCTCTTGTGTACATGGACTTAGAAAACCACTATCTGTGATTTGCTGCTACCCTCCCTCCTTCCCCCTACCTCTTATCAACACTGAGGTGATGAGGTTCTCTGCTGCTCGTACAGCCATCTTCAATTAAAATACCAGCACTCTGATACTCTTCTGCAGCTGGGCTGTTTGAGGTGTGATAAATAAGTGGTGAGTGTGGGTCTCCTGCCCCAGAGGTGACTTTAGTCCCTGTTGCTTGCCAAGGTGCTGTCACTGCTGGAGTGAGCCATCAGCTGAGCCACACATCCAGAAATCTCATACTGATGGGAGTATTCTCAGCATCACATCTCTAATGAGCATCGTGTTAGTGGTGTCCCCAGCTACAGACTTTCTCCTGCTGAAGGCAAGTTGACATCTCATGGAAGAGCTCCTCCTCATCTGCTCTTCTTCCCTGGCCCTCAGATAAAATGCTGGGTTTTCTGAAGCTCCTTCCTCAGCTCCATGCCAGCCTTGTTTCTGAGCTGGTGGGAGCCCTTTCCTGGGCTGGGTTACCTCACTGGGAGCAGAAGTAATTTCCCATGGTTCCTGGGGACAGTGTTAGCAGTGCAAAGGAAGTGTATTCACCAGAATTAGATGCTTATTTCTTCTTTTTAAATAATACAATTTTCTTTTCTTTCTTTTAAAAGAAAGCAGTTGAGGCATTACATAAACAAATGGAAAACAAAAGTCAGCCTAATGGATGTTTCTCTGGGAAAAGCCCAAGATGCTATTCTCATTATTTCTTGAGCTACTTCAAAATCAAATATGTCTTTCCCTTATGTTTTACTGTCCTCACTGCTGATGGGAATAGACCTGGATTACATTTGCAGTGATAGGTAGAAGAGTGTGTGTGTGTTTTTGCAATTTTCTTATTATTTTTATACTTAATTACTAAGATCCTGAGCCATGTGTGCTTAATTCAAGATGTCTACAAATGGCCACAGAACAAAGCAGGATTGTGAATTTCTGCAGGGTTTATGCTTTAGGTGTTTATCATGGGTTGGGAATTTGGACTTTTCCCTGAAGTGTGCATTGAAGCTCTTTAATAAAAACAAAAGTTAGCAATGAAAGCTTGCAATCAAATAAATAACAAAAGGGCAAAACTGTATTTCACCTTCTGTAATTTGATCTGTAAGAAATGTAAATCACTCATCCAGAAGAGAGAGGTTTTCAATTAGTCCTCTTTTCTTAAACATGCAAATCCCCCAGCCATGTTTAGCAGCACAGTTTTGCCCTAACTCTGCAGAGAATTCCCAAGCAACCTTTAATAGACGGCCATGCCTTCAGGCTTGTCCACTTATGTTTTCTCTCCTGCCTGGGCACAAGATAGATTATGCATATTATTATTCATAAGTGCCACCTTTTGAAAGCATAACCACAGGCACGTTTGCAAATGGTGGGCTTGCCCCAGCTGTCCCTGCTCATGCGAAACATTCCTGCTCACCAACGGACCCCTCCAAGCCCTTCCCTCAAAATCGAGGTCATTTTCTTGCCAGGCATCCTGGCACGGAGAGAGATTTGCAAAATGACCCATGGACTTTAAAGGCAGCTAAAATTGGAGGGACTATTCCCATTTTCCTCCTGCAGAAGTTTTTCCTGATGTTGCTTTGGTTGCCTCTCCCTGACCCCTGAGGCTACTGCTGCCTTGTAGGGTGCTGGAATCGTGAAAGGTAGTGATGTGATATGAAATATATGTTCCTCATTAAAAATGGGATTTCTCTGACTGATGCAAGAAACAATAAATAGTACAGAAGAACTGAGAAGTAAATAGATAAGAGTCTCACATGACTGGATGTTATTTGTTCATTCTTAGATAAGGGGTAAAGATAACTGCTTTACAAATGAAAAATCAAGTACTTTTAGAATAAATATATATATGTATCTATTTTAATCTGCTCTTGCGTATTAGACCATTTTCCTGAGAATATGAGTGTGTTTGTATAAAGAACAAAGACATAGGATACAAGTAATTTTCAGTTTGCCATAAAAATAGTTTTCAAAAATGATATAATTATGAATTGGAAATACCATTTAAATAAAAGTCTTGAATGCTAGTGGCTAGAATTAAGCATAACTGTATGTTTCCACAAAAGGTCAATTGTGATTTTAATTACTCTTATGTAAACTAGCTCATGTTTGAACTGCAGTTATAATTAATATACATGCCTTATTGCCACGTTATTGCATTTTTGATCATGACAGACTTATTGTGTCTGGACAGTCTGAATGAACATATAAATGGATGTGAACCTCTTTGGGCTGATGTTCTGTTACAGCAGATTTATGACGGTATAACAGCATTAGCTCTGACTGCTCTGCACGGAGCTCAGAGTGGGGTGGGAGAGGCGTGCATTCCGTGATGGGAAGCACTGCTCCAGGACAGCAGGATGGATGTGCAAGCAAGGCCTGGGAATACAGTTGCAATGTCTTCCTTCCTTAGACAAGTCTCCAGGGGGCGAAGCAGTCAGGAAAAGTACAAGAATCTTGTAGGGGTTTCTTCTCTCTCTCTCTCCGTGGAAAGGCGTGGTGGAAGTGTTCTCTGTGGTGGCAGATGCAGCTGAGCTGTGTGACAAGAGGTGCAGCTTCTTCTTTCCTCTGCACAGCCTCTCGTTTTTGGCTTTCAGAGAGCAGTGAAGCCTGAGAAACTGTTCCTGGAGCATCATCCCACGTGCCTAAGCACAGCCCACCAGCAGTGGCAGGGCAGGAGTCCCACTGCCCCTCCTGCCCTGCCCTAGAGCTCACGGGCACGGGTTTGGCTGCAGCCAGTCCAAGTCTGCCCAAGGCATTGCTGCTCTCAGGTACCAATCAAAGAGTGGAAACAGAATAAAAACTTTGTACCTGGATGCACATTTTCAGCACCCTTTCTTTCCCATCTACAGGATGCAGGATGCCAGTTTCTGGCTCTGAGAGGGTCCTGAGCTGCCCTCTCTGTTGGCCTATCTATGGTCCACCCCCAGCACCAATGGGAATCCAGACAGCAACTCCCAAACACTGGCCATGATGGATGGGGGCTTGGAAAAAGGATCCTCACATCACTCTGGAGATCAGAAGGTACCTGATCAGTCGGAAAACCCACTGAAGGGTATTAAGGCCTGACAGAGGTATGTTCCCTTCTGTGCTGGGGGTGGCACTGGGTGGGAAGGTTAGCCCAGGGTGGTGGAAACAATGACAATTGAAATACCCATAAACTGGGGAAAACCAGGGCTACAGAGGCTCACGGGATCTGGGCTCATGCTGAGAGTTGGATATTGCATGCAGGTTTTCTGCATGCCCTATGGGATTTTTAAAAACAGATGCAATTAAAAGTAAAGCATAAGGAAATGGTGCCAGAGCTGCATCTTTAACGCACAGATAGGTGGGCTCCCTGCTGGAGAGGGGCTTGCCTATACCCCTGGCTTTCAGTGAAGGCTGTGGGAAGTATGAACCTACCTGTCCCTGCAGAGATGTGGGACAGCCCAGTGAACGTGCACAGGGTATCTGTGCTGCTGCCCTTGGCAGAGGAGGGAAAGCTGGGAAGGAAAGCTCAGTACCTCTGCTTGCTGCTACGTGTTTGTGTGGTGGAGGTCAGCATAGGAAAAACAAATGTCTCCATTTCAAATATGCTTCACTTGATCCTCTCTCACCCCTGGGACAGGGGCTGCTTTGCTGTCCTGCTCAATTGAGTGGTGAAGGGACAATGGTGCTGCTCTGCACTGGGGGCTCCCTGGGACCTGGGGAGACACTTTCTTCATGGGAGGGAATGGGTGTTATGGCTCCTTCTCTCTGACTTTCTACTAGGGACAGGATAAAAACTGAAAACAGCTCTCTAGAGCTGCCTGGGGAAATAACACTGGACCTCTTTCCTCAGAGGCAGGGAAGACATGTTCAAAATGGAGAAACCTGTGGAGAAACCAAATCCTTTGTTCTTAAAACCTTTCCACAGCTCTCTTCAGCTCATGAGATCAGCCTTGGACACAAGTGTCTTGAATGCCTGGATCAGTCTTGGAATATCCTTTGGGTACTTCTAAATTACAAACTCTGGTTCCATGGTCCTGACCCTCCTCACAGCCTTGCACTCTCTCCCTGTAGTGGTGACCATTCTCCCCTCTCAGATGTCACTGGAAAACATTGCTTACCCTCAGTGCATCTCCCTCCCCCCTTCACCATGATTACCCTGAGCTGGAATTGCACTCGTGGGAGCCTGGCTTTCCTGGGAGGCAGGTGCGGGTTTCTGCTGCGTGGGATAACGGGCTCCAGCCCCGGCCCGGGACAGGGTGCGCTGGTGACAGGAGTGTGTCCCTCTCTGTGCTGCTGCCCCGGGCTGACAAGGGTGCCAATGAGCTGTGGTGGCAGTGCCACTGCCCCGCCCCACTGCCACCACAGCTGGCAGGCAGGGCTGGCTCTGCCACAGCTGACCTGTGCCCCTCCAGAGCCCATGATCTGAAAGACAAGGTGCCATTGCCCACCCCAGCAAGGCATGGCGCTGAATGGCTCTGGGGCCCACAGGTGCCGTGTGGGGACCTGGGTTTCTCCTGCTTCTGGGAAATGCTTGGTAAAGAGGCAATGCTTTATCACCCTCTGTGACACTGCTGCTTTACAGTGCTGTGGTTTACAGTATGTTTAGAAAGCTGGATCAGTCTCCATCCATCTCTTACCTTCTAACCTGCAACAGCTGCTCGTTGCTACATTTGTCTTTGTGAACAAGAAGAGTGATAATTCTTCACTCAGGTAAAGATAAATATGGCGGAGGTTTACCTGTCGTGTGTGGGTGCGTGTCACACAGTGTGTTGTGTGAACAGACAAACTCTCTGCATGCTTGCAGTGCATAAATGCTCTATGTACGTGTGCATGCATGTGTCTAACGTAGGTGCAGCCAGATGTACCCAAGGCTGCATGTATGGTGGGCATGTTTGCACCTCTGCAGAAAAGCTGTATTCATATGCGTACGATTGCACGCATACATATTGTCAGGAAAAACCCAAATCAAGTCACTATAGATAGCATCATGGAAAATTAAAGACGAAGCTGAGAAGAGACAGCATTAATAACCAAGGCTCTTATGTCACCAGTCAAGAACAATGCCTTATGAAGAGGAAAAAAGAGCATGTGGAAATCTTTAAGCAATATACACAAGCATCATAGGCACTCACCCCAGGAGCACATGCATTTAAAGGATGTGTGTGTTTGTGTGGGTGTTTTATGCATCTGGAAAGGCTCCCTGAGACAACTGAACACAAAGCCAGCACGTGTTTGTGTTAGGTTGAGATGCTGGCATTAAGATGATTATATGAGTCTATTAGCAGGGTGTTATGACTCCAATTTCACTTAACATCTGAGTTCACATTAAAATATGCCCTTGGCCTGACAAGGCATTATTAACTTGCATTTAATAAAAATAAAATATTACATTTAAAAAAATTGAAAGCTGACAAATTTGATTTAAATGAATACTGAACTCCAGGCAAATGTGTTGCTTGAACTCTGCCTGCTGTACTGGAACTGACAGAAAGCATTAAAATAATCCTGAGTGGTCAATATGTGATTAAATATCACATGTCAAGCTTAGCAGGAATATTCCTTCCAAAGAAAATTATATTGTTAAAAATAAGTGACAAATTCTAAGCAGCTCCTTCAAATTCATAAAGATATGTGAAAAAAATGGAAGTAAGCTTATAATAAACTGGGGTGTCTGCAGGGGACAGAGAATGTACTGTCTCCTACACAGAGCCATACAGAACATCTACAGGTAATCAGATAAAAATGATTGCACATATCTGAAGCAATAAATTTCCTTTGCATTTGCCATAAAACATAAAGAGAAGAGACATCCTACATTTTCACACCATGTTTTCATCTGAAAGTTTTGGCTGTCATGCTGTTCTGTCTAAAGGTTTATTTATTTGTATAGAGACTCAAGTATCTATATGTGTACATACATGCCTAGATATATATACACATGCTAAAGCCATCATAAGTGATGTTCAGACTGAGAGAATGAAAACGAAGATTTTAAAGGAAATAACTGTAACAGTAATATTAAAATGCCCCTCTCCACTCCACCATTAGATGTTTGGGAACACTAATGCATCATGGCTTTTTTTCTGTTACAGATTCCAGCTGGGAGAACATGCTTAAACATGATCAACTTTCATCGTGTATTTGATGAAAGACAGACATAGATGTCATTGCTTCCACTTGCTTCAACAGGATCAATCCAGGATTACCAGGGTGCCATAAGGGTGGTGCCCAGAAGTCTATTTAGATTAGATACAGCAACAAAATATTGGAATCTACAGCTTCAGATAAATGACTCAATATGCCCAGGTCAAGAGGTTACTGAAGTCAGGTGAGATCTGAGACCTATTTATCACTGCCTGAGCTCAAATTATGTTTTAAATATTGTCACAAATGAAAAACTGCTGCCAGATGGTGTCATGTTAATTCATCTCACTGTACTCAGAAACTGTCCTTCAGTTCCATCATGGTGCCTGTTATCCTGCATCAGTGGGGTACCTGTCAGAGAACCTGCTTTTGCTGAGAAGCAGGGGCTCTGCTCAGCCCTTGCTTCCTGCCTGCAAGATGGATGTGTCACATTTCTCTGGTGTGTGGCTACAGAGACCTGTACAGCACCTATGGGGCTGAGACACGGCTCTTCTTGGAAAGCAGTGCATGTTGGGTGGTAAGAGATAGGAGGCTTCGTTAGCTCTTAGTTGATTGAGAAATCTGCTATTCTACCCACCTGGTCCAGGGAAATGGATTTATTGGTCTGTACAAAGAGGCATATGGGGATGAAGACTTTGACCCTGGTGCATTAGTGCAAAGCGCCTTGAAGCTCTCCCATGCACTGCACAGGGCTGGCACAACTGTCCTGTTCTTCTCCTCTGCTCCCATTTCCTTTTCAGGACTGTAAGAAGTGTGCCACCCTGCTTATCCCTGTGGTCCCGTGGGCAAAGGTTGGGGTATACAGTGTTCAAGGGAACATAAAATGACATCGATCAATTTTATGCTTCTCGTCTCTCCCTCACACATCTGCTCTTCTTCCCGAGCCCTGCCTTCAGCTCTGGCTTCAAGCACAGTGCTTGAGCCCTCCAGCAGCAGTGGGATGAGGGTGTCCCTGGATCAGGCTTTCCTCCACTCTGACATGCCTTTATGCTGGCTGCCTCAGATCTCCCTGCAAGCTGGGTTACAGCCAAGGCTCTCCCCAGCAAACCTGGCCTCCTGGTTCCAGGGTGCCTGAGAACTCTGCTTCCCATGACTATCACACACTGCTCTGTGGGTCTGAAGGCAGAGAGTTGGGCCTGAGTAAAGGCATAATGTGTTTGGACTGATCACTCACCACCAAGCCAGAGAACCTCAGACTCTCTCATCCCCAAAAGCCTGTCTCCAACTCTCTTTTTCCTGGTTGTATGAGTAGAGAAAAATACAGGACTTCTCTAAAGTCTACCATAGCTAGAGGGGTTCTTCTAAGTGCAGAGGCCATGACAAGTCAGTATCTTGTGGTAGTGGTAAAACCAGAAGAGTGGAGTGATGCTCAGAGCTCTGCCCTGTGCCCTGTGCAAGGGGTAGTTTGAGCTGAAAACTACTGCAGTAGCAAGGGCATTGTTGCTTGAGCATGGGAAGAAACCAAAAGCTCAAGGATGGTTAATCTTCTTGTGGGAAGGCGTTACCGTGCCTCCTGGGTTGGCTTATTTCTGTGCTAGCACTGGAAATGCTATTTCACTGGATGAAGAGAATACAGTGTTGTTTTTCCTACCCTGTGCTACTGCAATAGGCTCTGAGCCTGACAGATGTACATACATTGTGGTTTTATATCTCCTTGCCTCCTCCACATGTAGCAAATATACCATTCTCTTTTCCAGTGTGTGACTTCCTGTGGGGTGCAGGAGCTGAAGTAGCAGAGGGGTCTCTGTGGTCCCTGGGCAGCCCCAGCTACAGGGAATGGGCTGTGGCCACAGCAAGGGCCATAGTGCTGCCTGGCTGGCCAGGGGGAGATGTTTGGCTCTGTGTCCTTCTGCCTTCACAGCTCTGCTGAAGAGGAGAAAGACTTCATCATCAGGGCAAGTGCTGCTGCAGCCAGGGAGTGAGAGCGTGTCCGTTTGGGATGCAGATGAGAGAGTTCCCAGCAATCAGGAGGATGGGGTAAAGTGGGACACACTAGCAACAAGCAAATTATCAAGCCTGTAAGCATAAAGATTGCAAATGTCTCCTGGTTTCTTAAATTATTATTTTTGGCAGGGCTGCATATGTTCTCTGTGCTCATTCCATGAATCCAGCTGATTATTATTCCAATCACCAGAGGAAGAGAGAGTCACATTAATTTGTAGTAATTAATAGCACTGATGCATTTGACAGCGCATGTTAACAAGCCTCTTTGATTGTTTGGATCTCTAACTGCGGCCCTTCTTGTTTGCATCTCCTCCGAGGAATTCATAATATCAAAGCTTAACGGTATCTGATACTTGTCAAAATGCAATTTATAAAAGTTTAATTCTTTTATTGATTTAGTTTGGTTTTGATGCCTGCAGAGTCAGCTCCCTTGACAGAACTTAGCGGATTCAAATGCTTGTCACCAGCTCGGCCTCCTTTTTGCAGGGAACAATTGCCATAGGCCAAGCCAACAGGCATGGTTTAATTGCCATTAATTAAAAGCA
>NW_024371038.1:2982467-3017467 GCF_014805655.1 Passer montanus | reverse complement strand
CAGCTGTCATGATCCACCCCCGGCCTCAACAAGTACAGCGGGCGTCCCGCTGGTCACCTCGCCCGCAGAGGGTGCCAGCAGGAGGTGGAAGGCCTTTTGCGCCAATGCCCCCTCGCAGGGCTGATCAGCGCCCCGGGAACCCGAACCGGCCGGCGGTGAGCGCGGCGGAGCAGGCCGGGCTGAGGCTGCGGGAGCCGGCCGGCAGCAGAGCGGCTGTCCCGGCCGGGGCGGGACTCGCCGCCGCTTTCCCCTAAATATTTCTGCACAATGGAGTCGAGGATTAAAAAATAAGAGGAAGGAAATGAAAGGTGTTCACTCTTCAGGAACATGACTTTAAGCCCTAAATCCCGATTCCGGGATGGGGAAGTGTATTGTGAGTTAAAGGATTACGCTAGTGTAACATATTACCCCGGATCCCGCATTCCCCCAGGGATAATTAGGACATAGTTTTGGTGCATTGCAAACCAAGACAGCAAGATAAACATGAGCGCCGCGGGCTGCTTCCCTGCTGCAGGAAACCTGCCTGTGCGCTTGAAGATATTTAAATACTTTTCCCTTTCTCCTATTCTTTCAGTCTACTCCTCAGTTTCACCTCTTCTTCTGTCCCCTTTTTTCCTGCTTGTTCCTACAAATGCCTCGATCTGTAGGAAGGTGCTGGTCAGAGCTCGCCCCGCGGTGCTACCGGGGCTGCGGCGGCCGCGTTGCCTCCGGCCCCGTCCGCGCTGGGCGCCCGTCGGGGACAACGGGGGCGGCCGCCACCGCCGCCCAGCGGACAAGGGCGGCCCTACAGCTCTGCCGGGCCCTCCGCCGCCGCTCCCTCGCCAGCACCGGCGCCTAAAGCCCGGCGGCAAAGAGCACAACCGGCTGCCCGTGGGGCGGCGGACGGCAGCGGGAGATGTTTGGTAGCAGCGGGCTTTCCTGACGCTGAAAAGCCTTCTCCGAAGTGCGGCACTGAGGCCGGGACCTGCTCCCGCCGCAGCACCGAGGGAGGACCGGTGATCTTCGGGTAGGGCACCGGTGACCGGTGAATCCCAGGGAAGCACCTGGATTTTTACCAGCGAGGACACAGACTCCTCGCCCCGCTCCTCAGGAGGGAAGGCAGGCCCCAAGCCGTCGCAAGCGGAGCAGAGGCCGCGGCACTCCACGCCGCATCGCTCGTGTCGGGGCGCAGCTTCTCATCCCGCACCGCTGTCCCGGGGCTGCGGCGTCTCCCGTCGGATCCAATCGTCCGTAACGAGTTACCGGCTGAACGCGGTCCCTCGTGCTCTTTGTGCTTCCTGTGCGTTCCCCGCACCCTGCCGCACCTCTGAGCGGGACTGTTTACCCGGGAAGCAAAACGCGGCGGGAAGCTTGGCTGGAGGCGCACCCGCGTTGCCGCCACAGCCGCACCGTGCAGGGCCGGACTGGGCACTCCCGGTTACGGGGCGGACAGGACAATGAGCGGGTTTAGAAGGGACCTTCGTGTCCTCCGTCCCCGCTCCTTGCTCCAGGCTGACAGTGGACACGCATCACCGGGACAGCCGTCGTATGCGGAGCGGGGATGCCAGCGGCCCCACACACAAGGCAATACTTAGTGCCGTCGCTAAACACCAGCTCCCCAGAAATCCCTCTTGCAGTTATCCTGCCCTAATCGTTTCCCGCGGCCCCACTGCCGTGCCCCGTTCCCCCGTGGCCCCGAGGTCTGCGGTCACGGATGTTTTCGGGGCTGGTCTGGTCTAGGGGTTACTGCAGGCCGGGAGGGGGGGTGTCGGGCTGCGCTTCATAGGACCCTGGAAATTGTAATTACTACTAAAATAAAACTCGGAGAACTCTAAATCATTCATTATCACCTTTATAATTACTCTTCTAATTAGCTTGACACGCCGCTTCATCAGGATTAATACGACGTCTTGTCGCTGGCACTTCCCATTATTCTGACATTTAGCCGGGGAACCGTCCCGGGAACACCGGATGATACTCTCCGGGGGATCCGATCCGGCGACCGGGGAATCGAGGCCCGACGGGGCGGCGGCGGCGGCGGGGACGGGCCCGGCAGGGAGCGAGGGCGCGCCCCCCTCCCGCGTCCGTCCCCGCCGCGGCCGCCGATTGGCTGCGGCCCGCGCTGCGTCAGCCCCCTCCCGGCCCTCCGCCAATGGGGGCGGGCGGCGGCGGCGGCAAAAGCCCGGGTTTATAATAAACGGCGGGGGGGCCGCGGCGGCTGTGACGTCACGGGGGGAGTCGCCGCCGCCGAGAGGAGCTCGGTGGGCACGGGCGGGCGCGCCGCAGTGGCCGGTGTCCGCCCCGCTCCGCTCCGCGCCCGCAACTTCCCGCAACAAAGTTGGTTAGCGGCGAACCGGCCCGGCGGCGATGTGGGGCTCGGCGGGGGCCCCGAGTTAGTGTCGACCGCGCCGCCGGTGCGCGGGTTGGGGTAACCCGGTTCCGCCCCCCGTCCCTTCTCCTCCACCCCCGGTGAGAGACCCCCGCGGCCGCCCACGGGGATGCGGACGCGGCGCTGAGCGTTTCGCCATGGAGGGGCCGAGCGGGTCCAGCTTCGGGATAGATACGATCCTGTCGGGTGGCAGCACCGGCAGCCCCGGAGTCATGAACGGAGATTTTCGCCCCCACGGCGACGGCCGGCCGGCGGATTTTAGGAGCCAGGCCACGCCGTCCCCCTGCTCGGAAATCGACACGGTGGGGACGGCGCCCTCGTCGCCCATCTCGGTGAGCATGGAGCACCCCGAGCCGCACCTGGGGGTGGCGGAAAGCCTCCCGCCGCCGCCGCACCACCTCCACCTCGGCCCACACCCGCCGCCGCCGCCGAGTTTGCAGCCGTCGCCCCCGCAGCCACCGCCGCCACAGCTAGGCTCGGCCAGCTCCGGCCCCAGGACTTCCACCTCTTCTTTTTTAATTAAGGACATTTTGGGCGACAGCAAACCGCTAGCGGCGTGTGCACCTTACAGTACCAGCGTCCCCTCTCCCCACCATACTCCCAAGCAGGAGGGCAGCGCTGCACCGGAGAGCTTCAGGCCCAAACTCGAGCAGGAGGACGGTAAAGCCAAGCTCGACAAGCGCGACGACACGCAGGGGGACATCAAATGCCACGGTGAGTACGGCGCGGCCCGGCTCCGCACCGGCTCGGCCGCCGCTACAACGCGAGCCGCGGCGCTCGGCCGCGATGGTGGAACGAAAATCGGGGAGAAAATCTGCGGCAGGAGCGCTCGCTCTGCCGGGGCCGTTCAGGGATCCTCGCTACCGCGGGGATAAGGCCGGTAGGAAATGAAATTAAATCAAATCGCCTATTTTTTAAATTTTTAATTTTTTTTTTAAAAATATCTGTTGGTCTTTCCTCTTTTTAATTGTTTTCTTTTTTTAATTTGGCTTCCCCGTTTTTAAGGAAATAGCCCGAGCAGCGGGATCGCATGGGAAATCAGACTGTATTTATTTTTAATGCAAATGCACATAAATGATTCTCTGGCTTTCTAAGAACCGGCGGCTCAGCTGCAGTTAGTGCATTCAGCCTTTTTATTTATGCTCATTCGCTCTAAAATTAAGATGAAAAATTCTACTTCCCTAATTAACAGCAAATAAAGGGGAAAAAAAAAAAGAACAAACCCAACCCAAACAACCCCACCCAACTTTTAATTAAAAATAAAATAATAAGAATAAAACAACAACTCGGCCCGCGCTCGGCGTAGTGAGATGTGAGGGCTTTGTGCGTTTGGCGAAACCCTCGAGTTTTCCCTGCACCGGGATAGAAGGTTTATTTCTCCATCTTCAATTTTTTTTTTTTTTTTTCAATTAGGGGTTTGGTGCTGATGGGGAAGCCCCCGCCGTGCGGGGTTCGGAAGTGAAAATAGCTATGTGTGCGTGGGAAGGGGAAAGAAGGAAAAGAGTGAGGAAAGGCAAACAGAGAGGGTATATTTTCCCTGCGGTGCCGGCGGAGCTGTCCTTCCCGCCGGCAGCCCGGTGCAGCCGGGAGGCAACAGGACAAAATTTCCTAATTTTGCTCAATTGAGTTATTTTCGCCAGGCTCAGAGCGGCGCGGTGCCCGCGAGTGCAGCTCATTTTGCTCTTTTAGCATTAGCATACGAGTGCCCAAACCAGATGTACAGTCTGGTCTGGCCATTTTTGTGTGCACCAACCTCCCCAGTGGGTCAATTAGGGAGATTATTGTTCTTCCTGCGGGGAAGATCAAGGAGCGCCACAAACTGGGGCCCGAGTGGAGCCGGATTGACAGATCGATTTCCCGGCGTTTCGGGCCGGGGGGAGAGGGCAGAAAATAACGAAAGCCCTGTAGTTGGGAAACGGAGAGCGGGAATCCCGCTGTTCCCCGGACGGGCTCGCCGCCACCACCCCCCGCCGTAATTGACCGTTCCCCCCGTGTCCCGGAGAAGTCCCCGGGGAGGGGGCGGCGGGGCCCGGTAACCGGGGCGGGGCGGGGGCCGAGCCGCTGTCCCGCCGGTCCTCACCGCTCTTGGGCTCACTCACAGGGACAAAGGAGGAGGGCGATCGGGAGATCAGCAGCAGCCGGGACAGCCCGCCGGTGCGGGCCAAGAAGCCTCGGAAGGCACGAACAGCCTTCTCCGACCACCAACTCAACCAGCTGGAGCGCAGCTTCGAGCGGCAGAAGTACCTGAGCGTGCAGGACCGCATGGACTTGGCCGCCGCCCTCAACCTCACCGACACGCAGGTCAAAACCTGGTACCAGAACCGGAGGTAAGGCGGGCCCCGTCAGGGCGGCGGCCCCGGGGAGCCGGGGCGGGCTTACGCCTCTGGGTTTGTGCCCGCGGGAGCCCGGGGTGCTGCGGGGAGCTCCCGGCTGCTGCCCCGCGCCCTCCCCGGCCACGAGCTGGGGGGTCCGGCTCCTGTCAACGCTGCCGTAATTTTCTGTCTCATTACATACGGTTGCAGCCACCCTAATTCTGTCGCAAACCATTAGTGTCAGCGCGTTGCGATCTAGCCGCGTACCGCGGTTATTAATTTGGCCGGAGTCGCCGTATGCATGTGTCGGGGGGTGCGGGGCTCGGAGGGGAAAGCGGGCAGAGCCGGAAAGCTCGCACGGTGTGCGGGCCCACGGGGACAGTACGCTCCGTCGGGCCTGGCTGCCCCATCGCGGCGCCCGCCCTGCAGCCTCTTGCTCCCCCCGGCAGGACCAAGTGGAAGCGACAGACGGCGGTGGGCCTGGAGCTGCTGGCCGAGGCCGGGAACTACTCAGCGCTGCAGCGGATGTTCCCCTCGCCCTATTTCTATCACCCCAGCCTGCTGGGCAGCATGGACAGCACGACGGCAGCTGCGGCGGCCGCAGCCATGTACAGCAGCATGTACCGGACTCCCCCCGCGCCGCACCCCCAGCTCCAGCGGCCGCTGGTGCCGCGGGTGCTGATCCACGGGCTGGGGCCCGGCGGGCAGCCGGCCCTCAACCCCCTGGCCAACCCCATGCCCGGCACCCCGCACCCCCGGTGAAACGGCACCGCGGTCCCCGCAACGAGCCCTTCCCCTCCCCGTCCCCAAACAAGCCCCAGCACCGCAGAGGAGGAAGCGAGGGGAAGCCGAGGGGCAGGAGCTTCTGCAGGCAGTCACCGGCCACCGAGGGAGGCGATCAGTCAGAGCAGGGACTCTTGAAACGTGAACCCAGAGCCAAGCCCGTAAGTGAAACGACCACACGCGGGGGAAGGCGGGCAGAGCCGCGGGGCGACCCGCCGACCTCGGCTCCTGCGAGGCAGGACTTGGAGCTCGGAGAGAGAGTTCCGGAGGGGGTGGAGGAGAGGGAGAGGGAGCCCGAGCCCGCCGGAGAGACTAACGGCTGCGGAGGACAGAGGGAATGAGAGCGCCTCGACCCCCGACCGGCGGAGAAGACCGGGGGAACGGAGAACTTTGCACTGATTTTTCTCATTACCTTTTTTTTTTTTTTCTTATCGAAAAGTGGCATGCTCCCTAATGCGAACAGAATTGTACAGACCGAGTGCTGAGTGCTATATCATATTTATTATATGTCGTCCAAAAAAGGAGAAAAAAATCACTTCTATACGTTAGTTTAAAACGAACAAACGTGGTTCTTCCCTATCCCTTTTCATGTCTTTTTGGATTCAGTAAAATAAATGCTTAGATGACAAAATATAGAATTTTTTTTTGTGATTGAAAAATCACAGGGGAAAAAAAGGAAAAAAAAAATAAACTTTATCTTTTTTTAACAAACGCAAAAATTCAAGGTAGCTAATTTCCCCGTGACGAGAACTCAAGAAATTCGGAGTAGAAAAGGCAGATGCCACTTTTTAATTTTGAATATTATATTGAATATATTTTGAATTTTAGGCTCATTGTTTCTTAACAGGCGCTGTTTTTCCCTATCTGTATTTTAAAGGAAAATCAAATCCCCCGCAGGTGTCGAGCCCCTTGCTGTTATTTTGAGCACCTGGGCAGGGCGGTAACGGGTAGTGGCTGTAGCCCCTTGGGGGCGGGTGCGACGGGGCCGTGCGGAGCCTGGGGCCGTGGCCCCGGCCCGGCAGCTGTCTCGGCACGGCGCTGGGACCGGCACTGAGCGCCGGCGGTCGGGGTGAGTAACGAGGGGAAACAGGCAGGGAGGGCGGAGGGGTCCCGGCGGACACGGAGCTCCCGAGCCCCGCTGGCCTTTGAACTGTACTGCTGTGTGTGCCCGTTCCCTCCCTCGCCATCCCTTCCCCTGGCAGCGCCTCCCTTCCCCATGCCGGCGGGGGCCGCCCGGCCGTCCCGCGGGGGCAGAGGGGCTGCGGGTCGGGACTGGGGGCTGTGACCCTCCTCTGGACTCCGGGGACGGCTCTGTCCCCAGCCGCTGGAGGTGAACACCCCCCTGCGAAATTAGAAAGTTATACAGCAATTACCTATAAAACATTCATAAAGTCCCATATTATCCTCTCCTCTGAGGGTTTGGCGCTTCGTTGTTTTTTTTTATTTTTTTTTCCTCTCTCTGTTTTTGCTCGTGGGTCCCCTTTCTTTTAAGATAGAAGGGAAAAAAAAAAAAGAAAAAAAAACGAAAAAAGGAAAAGAGAAGCCTCCGGGCACGTTTATTTGGGCTTTGCTAATTAGCGAGCGGCTTGCTGATTTCTGTGCTAATAAATTCGCGTTAAAACCATATTGACCTTTGCCTTGATCTAACAAAAGGGGAGCGGGTCGGGAACGCCCACTCCGGTTTTTGCCCGTGTTGCGGCGGCTGCTGAGTATTCCCCGGCGCCTTCGCCGTGGCCCCCGAGCACCCCCCGGAACAGGGCAGGGCCCGGCCACCCCGCATCGCCGCCCCGCTTTTCCCGGGAAACCCATCCGGGGGCTGGGGAAGGAGGTAGGAAATTTGGACTCGTTAGGGCCTTTTTCTTAGTCTAAGCAACAAATCTTTCCTAAAAGAGGAAATCCAGCTGGAAAAGCCAGTCTCAGCTCGTTGTTCTCGATGGCTCGGTTTTGACTGCATAAACTCGCTGAAAAGTAGTGAGAGCAAGGAAGGAAAGTTCATGCAAAAATGAACTGAGTGGTCCCCTCACGAGCAGGGCCTGCCGCGGGGTGCCCACCGGGGCAGGGAGTTTTTGGTCTTTGGGAAGGGCAGCAGACAGGAGCGACAGGCGTGAGGCGGGGCTGGGGCTGCCGGTGTCGTGCAGGACGGTGTCTAAACCGGGGGTGCCGGAGGAGGGGGGCGAGGAACCGCTACCACCCCTGAATCGTATTTCCAGACCCAGCTGAAAATGCGTGTAATCGGGAGGAGGTTTGGGGCAAGAATCTCTCTTTCACTCTTCTTTTCCCCGTGTGGGAAGTAGGGCTGCAAACGCAAGTTCTTGGTTTGTCCCGCTCCCCGTTCGCGCCGGCATAGAGGCGAGCCGAGGGCAGGCTGCCCTGAAATTGCTCGGCCGGGTCGCCTGGCTGCAGCCTTGTAGGAACAGGTTTCGCTGTCTTTTTAAGAGCCCGGGCACGCGGTCCCGCATACAGCGCGCTGCGGCAGGACAAAGAGCCGGGAGCCGGCCGGGATGCGGGGGCTGCCTCCCGCCGCCCGGCCAGCGCGGGGCACGGCACGGCACGGCTCGGCGCCGTTTGCTGCGCCGCCTTCCCGGCCGCGACGGTCGTGTTTCTGCCCGTTCCTTTCCCGGACAGCTGCTTTCGCCGCTACCGCCCCAGACTTGGTGCGGAGCTGCTGAATTGCTGCAGTCTCGGTCCCTTTCCAGCCTCTGCCCTTGCCTGGGCCAGGTCCTGCTCTCGGCCCTGGAAGTGGTTGTGATCAAATAACCAAGCTCATCTGTTGCCAGACGAACGGGACGGGCTCTCTCAGCCTCAAGCAGCGGGCAATACCGGCACCCGCTGGAAAAGACCTGGCTGTTGGTGCGCTGAGCGTGGAAACAGTCCGTGAGGCTGGAGCAGGGCTGTCTGTACTCGAGGGACCGCGGCACCCGCGGGCTGGCCGGGAGTGAGCGCTCTCCCCAGCGGCCCGCAAGGAGCGGGGCGGCTCCGGCCCCTCCAGCCTGCGCTGCGCCCGCGGCTGCGGCCCCGCCGCGCTCAGCACCGCGGACAGCGCCGGGAGGCGCGGGCCGCCCGGCCCTGGCAGGGCGGGCACGGCAGTGTCCCCTCCTCCGGGACACCGCAGCTGCCTTCCCCGGCGGCTGCCGGCGGGCCATGGTGAAGATGGCTGGCACAGCCTCCTGCTGCCGAAGCGCTGCCTGGCTCGCCTCCCCGCCACCCAGCAGCTGGGAGCGAGTCCCTGTCCTAGCCCGGACCTGGCCCTTCGGCCCCGAGCGCGGGCTGGCCCCCAAAGGCTTTGTGCCGGGTGTTCGAGCTTTGCCCGAGCACCTGCAGACGGGTTTAAAAATGGGGCAGGGCCGCTCCCCTTCTCCCGTGTCCCGTCGCTCTGGACTGACACCGGCGTGTCCACAGTGAGACCCAGGAGACCCTTTGGGCACCCTGTGCTCGGTTCCCCTTTAGTTTGTTTCTTCTGGGCCGTGCTATGTGTTTTGCAAGTGGGCACGGCACCGGCGGCTCCTTCGAGGCACCCCTGCTGCGCTCAGACGGGCTCCGGTGGCTCGTAGAGCTCCGGGCAGGCTGCACCGCTGCCCGTGGCTGATGGGCTCTCCTGAGGGATGCAGCAGCAGGATCATGTTTAATTACTTCACCCTCTCGGGGGATTAGCTTGGCCATCGTTAGAGCAAAAAGCGAGAAGGGAGACTCCGCTGGGCTGGGGTACGGGGCGAGCATTGCCTGCACCGCTCCAAGGGCGCTAGCCCTGGCGCCGCTGTGGCAGCTGGGTGCTCCGGAGCTTAATCTTCTTTCCCAGCCGGGCAAGCGAGCCCGGCTCAGCCGCTGGGAACCATTCAGCAGCACCGAGCGGAATTCCCTGCCGTGCCGGTTGCCCCGGTTGCGTTTAACACACCGCCCGCGTGTAACGCTGTATTGGCGCTCCGGGGCTTGGCTATCACGCCTGCAGGTTTTAGCGTTTCTTGTGAGAGTGAGTTTTTAACTTTTGTTGTCTTCTGCCTTTCCAGAGTTTACCTTCCTCCAAATTCACGCCACTTTTCTGTGCAAATGCGTTTAACTGATGATGTAAGTCACTCTGAGTCCTTATTGCAGCCCACTCAAAAACCTCGGAAACCCAGGAGATAGAGTGAGTGCAGCTAGGCTGAACTCACCTGTGGAAAGAGCAAAAGCCTTCATAATGTCAGAAATATTCCCAGGCCAGAGGTGGTGAGCATGGGCGGTGAGTAACCGTTTCAGGCTGAAATTTACACGCTTTCCCCCTCCTCTGTTCTGTCTTGCTGCTAAGCTCGTTTCCCACCGGTGATACTGCCGGTTGCTTCCCCTGCAGCCGGTTTAGAGGGGACTGTGCTTGCAAGAAAACGGGGGTACAGGGAACCTGCCTACCGAGGGGGCCGTGTGCTCTCGTCCCGTGGGAGAAGCAGCCTGCTCTGTTTCGGCGATGGCACCCAAATGACCCCGCCATCCCTGCAGGGGCACGGCGGATGGGGACGGAGACCCACGGGACCGGCGGAGGGCGGGTGTGCGAGCCCCGAAGGCGCAGGCTCCCCGGGCCCCCGTTACATGAAAAAGCCCCGAACTTCTTTCCTCCCTTGGGCTGCTCCAGCCGTTCAAGGGCCGTGGGGCAGCCGGAGCCCGTGCCTGTCTCTGCGTGTTTCCAGCCGGAGAGCAGGTCCAGCCAAGCGCCCATCGCATTAAAACTCCCTTTCCATATTCATATGCCCTATTTTTCACAAGTCGTTTCTATTAATGGAAGCGCACAAACGCCGGTCCTTAAAATTGGCGGATTTCAAAGGAACCCAAGTGAGGCACTTTGCGCTGGCAGCGATGGATGCGGGGCACGACGGGCCCCCCGGGGCTCCCCGGGGCTCCCCTGCCCCGCAGGAATCCGCTCCGCCGGGGGCTCTGCTCCGGGCCCGGCCCTCGGCATCGCCGCTCCCCTCCCTTCCAGCACGGGCGCACCAAAGTTGTCCGCGACTGTCTTGTTCCCTCATCTCTGAGAGCCCATGTAGGGCGCTTTAATTGCCACATTTTCAAACCGAGGTAATGGTGGGGATGTCTTAGTAATTACCTTAATGAGATAACACCTTTCCTTCCCTGAACCTACTCATTATCACACTTCTTGTTCAAATTCCAACTACAAAGAGCTATACTTGTAAGAAGAGGGGGAGAGACCTCTGAAATTTGTTGGAGGTCTTGTTCCCTTAAAACAAGCACCTTCCATGGATCTTTAGTATATGAACAGGGAACTGTACCTAGTTCTGGGAAAGGTTGTCTAGAAGTAAACTAAACATCTGGGGTACCCCTTAATTATTCTTGGTTGGTGTCTTTAGTTTGACCTGTAGGGATGCAAGGGTGTCAAAGTGATGAATTTTAAGATGTTGGGCTGTGAAGACGTGCAGCTGCAAGACTGATGGGTTTAGGAAGGGAATGGTAACAAGGTTAGCTGCATGTGAAGTGTGAATTGAGATTTTTGCAAAGAGACTGTGATTGCAGATGGGCATAATGTTGTACCCTTGCATGAAATCTTGCTATTATTGTATAATGGTCAGACAGAGTGTGAAATGACTTATTACTTTACTTTTATTCTTTAATGAAGTTGGGTAGGGAAGGAGAACTACCAGGAAATCGATAGTGGTGGTGCACAAAAACTGTATGACAGGTGCTGATACATTAAATATTTATTTAGCTTATTGTCACAAACTCCCTCCCAATATTCAGCTATTTCAGAAAGCAAACAAAAATGCAACTACTGGATCTAGACAGTACAGAAGATGTGCAGAATGAGAGTAATATTTTCCTTTTCATCCTCCCTTTCTGCAGTATACATGAAGTGGGCGTTTCTCTGTGGCAGTGCAGTGTATACATTGTCTATGTAAAATATGAGACAGAGATTCCTAGATTAAGGCTGTGCACACATGGTTTCTAGGTAGGTTTCCAGCTGTTTGACATGTATTTCTCTCCTAAACCTTGCAGCAGGCATGCAGAGATTTGTACACTGTTACACTCCCATGTAAATTCAAGTGGCCTTTTCTCCAGATTGACATGCATGTGCAAATATCTCTCACTTTTTCCATACCGAGCACAGGTGTCCTCATGGGTGGTATCATTCTAAAAACATGCAGGACAGCATCTGCCTCTGAATTTGCACAGCAGTGTGTGGGTACATCTGGGCATCCGGGGCGGGTGGACAGCTTGGCCAACGTCTAATGACTTGTTTCACACGTGATTAGGGTAAAACACCTATTACCAGAATTTGGTTCAATTGTTCAGCTGCTCTGGTCTTGATGAATATGGATTGAGGAAAAAGAAATTGGAGCTGCTCTCTCAGGACAATGTCCTTAAAAAGAGAATTTCCCAGGTGACCAACCTCAGGATGCCACCACTGAGAACAGTTTGGTAAATCCTGTGCTTAGTGGGTTGTCTCAGAGAGCAGCTTCATCTCACTGTTTCCATAAACATGGTAGAGGTGCAGCTTCTTGTATGCCTTCCCCTCTGGAAGGATGCAGCCCATGGCTCAGAGTTTCTCAGCCAGAACCTCTCCTGCAGTTCCCTCCCCAGACCTTGTCCCCAGATTCAGCACAACCCTTTGCTGACAATCTGTCTGTGAGTTTTTGCCCTATATTGTCAATGGAATCTGGTGCTGTTACATTTTAATCTAAAGTCAGGAAGAACAGACAAAATGAAGCAAGCTTGGGAATAATTGCCTACCTCTTCTGCATTAGCATACGGGGTAATAATGTTGGCAGAATTGTGTGAAGCACAAAATCCATCTGAGGTGTCATCTTTGTCCTTACAATAGTCTTTCAGATTTTCTTCTCATATTCTTGCCTCAACATCTGAACAAGTAGTGTTGCAAACAAGCCCTACACTCTGTTGTATGGTTTGTTTAAAGCAGGACTTGATGCAACAGCAGCAAAAATGCACTGAGGGGCACAAATGGTCCCCTCATGACACAAAAGGGCTTGGAGTAGATCCCTGTCAAGTTTTTAGCCCAATAGACTAGCAGGAATATTGTAGCTTTAAATACTTTTGTTTCATTATGTGAAGATCTAACAAGAAGAATTCCTGAAAGTTTTAAGGACTCCCTGGTAAAAATGATGAAACAGTGCCTGAGAACACAGAAGAGTGGGATGTCACAGCAGACACTGTATTACCCCAGCACTGTAAAAGGAACAGGCAACTTCCCTCCAACTGCTGCTCTAAAGCAGGAAAAACAATATGGAAAATGAAGGCTGCCAAAAAAGCCTGTTTTGGGGATTTGCCACTGGTAATTTGGCTGGATCCTGTGGGTTCAAGCATCATTACTATGCCTATACCAAAATAATATACTTTTTCTGGACTAGAAATTCTGAAATAAGGTTGGATTAATATTTTTTCAGAAGCATCATAGGGTCTGTGGAAAAAGCAGCAAAGCATGTGTCTCCAATGGAGCCCCAGTATAGGCTCAATCCATATTATATCCTGTGAGTCTAAAAACTAGTGAGCTTTTCTGCCTAAACAGTGGGAGGCAAGGTAAGCACACTGGCAACTTTTTATTTATTTCACTCTTCTGAAGTAATTTCCCCCCTTTACTTTCCTCCCTTTCTCCTTTCCCTCTTTCCTTCTCTCTCCACCCCAGTCAGTTCTGCCAAGCATTTGGCAGCATGCCTTGGGAATCCTGCTCACCTTTCCTGGCCACTGGTGGTGGCCACGGGCAGCGTGCCTCAAGCAGCACGTTGGTGCATGGCTCGGGCAGTGCAGCACAAAGTGTGAGTAGCAAAGCTGTGCCTCTTCCATGGAGACTAAGCTCATTACAGTACAGTACTCTAAAGCGTGCTTAACCTCCCCAGTCTTGGGTGTTGTATCCCAAATCTACTGCAGAGCATGGACACCCCAATTAGCACTTACAATGCACTGTTGACATTTCTCTGGGCCAGCCCAACAGGAATAATTAGATGTGATATCTAACACGAAGTCATTTTTTTTTCCCCAGCAGAGGGTACACTGCAAAATGAAAGCAACATCTACTGCAAGAGCACTTGGCCAGATTTGGCTCTTACACACAGTGTTATGTCTGCAGTGTAACTCAGCTGGCCTCTCCAGCCCTACACTGCCTGTGCCCTGCCTGACTGCTGTCAGTCTGACCGGCTGGGGTTAGTGCTGGGCCCAAAGCTCTGCCTGGGCTGCACAGGAAAGCTGTCTGACACAGCACAGGCTCAGGAAAGCTGCTGCACAGCACCCTGTAGGGATCTTTCCATTTGGAGGTGCAGCATGTGTGGAAACTTGCTCAGCATAAGATCTTCTCATGCTGGAGATGTTGGCAGGTGGCTGTGAGGCTGGTCCCACTTTGGTTTCAGGCTCCAGCAGCGGCAAGGCTGGGTTAGGGACTAGGCCAAGTGTTACTGACTGAACATTGTTCTTGGCAGTGGTTTGCAGGATAGCAGGGATTGTGTTATCATAAATCCCACAGCAGCAAGCCAGAAAGCCTATGGAAAAATATATGTGACAGTAAATAGGAAAGAGATCTCTGCTGCAATGCAGCAGGCTGTCCTCTGACACTGCTAATTGCAGCAACACTTTGAAAAGATAAGTGTATGTAGTGAGTATTCCTGCTTGGGTTTGCTACCATTGCTTGCCTAATTTCATGCATTGCAAACAGAAACTTGGAAAGAACTTGGCAGAGCGAAGAGGATATAAAAATGATAATTTTTCATGTAATAGAGATCACATAGAGATTTCCTTTGTAGTTCACAGCATTTCCATTCCAAGATGCTTGGAGAATTGAAGCATACAAATAGAGAAAATCTGCAAAGTGTTGTCAGGTATTATTTATGTATTATTATTTTTGTTGGAAAAGACATGTAAATATAAAGAATTAGAAAACGGAGCTACTAAAATAAATTATAGTGGAACCCACAATAAATCTAACATGAGAATAAAAGTATAATGAGAACATATTTTCTTCAGCATAAATACAAATCCTGTCTGCATGCTAAAGCCCTATTAATTGGATACTTACTACAGGAATAAATCTTTAAATGTGTAAAAAAAAATCTTTCTGCTCTGTGATGAAATATAAATATCACCAGATTTATTAAAGAAAAAATTCTGCTAAATGACTACTTCTCTTACATACTAATTTATGCTTATGCTGCATCTGAAAGAACTCATCCTGATGTGAATATCAGCTCAATGAATGAAGCTGTAAAAGAAAAAAAGGTTTAATGTGCATGACGAGAAGTTGCTTATATCAGGCACGGCAGGTTTCAATGAAGTTTTATATTATGAAGTAGAGGAAAGGTGATAGTCTCTTAAGAGACATAATATTTATCCCATGAGTGACATAATAGCTCATAACTCACCAGAGAACAAGGCTCAAGTGAGTCATATATATTTTATGGCACAATTGGGATTAATACCGTACTTCAGAAAGGAATGCATAACCTATTCTATTTATATGGAGTGGTGGTTTAAAATTCACCCTCTTCCCTCAGCCTTTCTCCTCCCCTTTGGGATCAAAGTACAAGACAGGGACTTGAAAAGAATGGGTGAGGATGTTGGGTGAGAAACAGATAATGTATCAAGGAACTGCTACAGCATCATCGTTTGCCAGGAGTTGCCCTGGCACAGCATTTGAAAATTCTGGCTTTGTAGTGACAGCTGCCCAGAGGAAGAGGCCAGCCCTGAGCTGCTGCATTGTAGGGTTTTATATTGGCTGATCTTGGTGTTTTGGTGGGAAGGCAAGAGATGCTGGCTTCAGTCTCTGCTTGCAGCCTGCATTCAGTTGCCCCAAATTCCTTCTGCAATGTCACTGTTTTGCCACTGTGCCCATCAGGGTGCATTTGTCAGGATGCAGTGCAGGGAAAGGGGCATCCCAGGGGGGTGCTCACCTCACTCTTGCCTGTCAAAAAGCACAACCCTTTGGGCTATCTGCTCCTTTTCTATTCGTCACAAATGGGATGTTCAAAGACAATAGATGTGGTGTTAAATTCTTGTCTTGGGAAAATCCCATGTTTCACTCCATGGAAGGCCTGTTGTAATCTTTTGAATGATTTCCTCAAATGTGGCTTAGAGCAGAAATTTAAAACACAATTTGTTGCATTCCAAAGAAAAAGCATCTCTTAAATTGCATCTAAAGAGCAGGGGCATAATTCTCCTCATCAGCAAATTGCTGCGAAAAGCAAAAACTGCTGAAGTTCTGGAGGTAGCATGTGGCAATTTGGAAAAATTTGTTTACCTGGGCTGGGGGATGATAGTGGAGGTCACTGGGAACCAAGCTGCCTGTGCCTCTAAGTGTTGGAAGGAAGGATGTAATTTGGGACAACACTGCAGAGATGCATGGGGAGGTTTGGCTGGAGAAGGGTTTGCTCTCAGCAGTCTCCTGTTGCTGAGGAGCCCTGGTCTAGCTGGGACGATCGAGCCAGGCTTGCTTGGGCAAAATGCCAGGGCAAAATGAGCTGAAATGGGGAGCCCTGCCACATTTATGGACCCATCAGGCCCACAGAGAAATCCAGGGCTCCCCACATGGGGTCATGTTTGTTTACATTGGGTTTGGCTCTTGTGTTTTTAATCTCTTGGTTACCCATACTGCCTGTCTGCAGTAAAGAGGGATGGAGTGTGCAAGCATGCCCAAGGTGCCCTCCTGGCACCAGTGGTGGAGAGAGCTGGAAAGCAGTAGCAGCACTTTTGGGACTGGGAAACAGTCTTAGGGGATCTGAGACTCCTCCAGTGTCCTCTCTGTTTTTTTTTTTTTTCTTCCCTTCTTTATGTAATAAAGGGCTTGGGATTGCTCCCAGGCTCCCCAGGACTTTAATTTCTATTTTAGTATTTTAGAGTTTGTTTATATTTTAAAGTTTAAAGTTTATTTATATTTTCTTGATGAGGACATAGCAGAAGCTGTAAGGTGTTACCTGCCTTGTTACAAAGATCTCAGTGAACAAATGACTCCTGCCTTCCACCACCTCTGGGGAGGAGCAGGGGCACCCAAAGGGTTGGGTTTGTCCTCGGCACTGTGGGCTTTCCTTTGCCCTTGGGCTGGCAGCCTGCCTGTACAGATGTACAGATCAGAAAGACCAATAGTTAAATCTACTGCTTTTGATGGGGGCTCAAAAGGTCTCATTGCCTCTTTTACTGCTCTCACTTTTACATAAAATAATGCACTCAGCCATATAACTATTGGCATTTTTGAGGCATCTCTTTCTTTGCTAGCTCTCCTGGCAAAGTACAGGGAGTTTGTGAGCTTTTTTAAACTAGCATGGAGGAGCTGATTCACTAGAATTTTAATCTCTGGTGAAAATCTTATAGTACCAGCTGTAGATCTTGAAAGGAACTTAAAAATTATTTCCTTCATCATCCTGCACACAAACAATGGTAAATAATATTTCAAAGGGCTGTCTTTGTTTGAGCTACCAGTATTGAAGTGGGATCTTTTGTAATAAACTACTACTCTATGTATAATAGTGATATGCTTAAATGATACATAAGCACAATTTTCCAAGTACTCTTAGCAGAAAGCATTTTATACCACATGGTTGTTTTATTGTGCACATTACTGTGATTGTTACAAACCCTTGCCAATGAATGACAAATTTACATACACATCATGTCAGCCGGCAATATTTTGCAGCCTTAATTGCTTTAGCTGCAGGCATTCTGTGTCGAAATAGAGTGTTTTACGTCCTGCAAGTTGCTCTGTTTCTTTGCAACAGTTAAATTATTCTGTAATTTGCCTGTTTTCCTTCTAATGCATTGTCCATTAAGTCACTTAATAATTTATGATGTAAAAATGTATGATGCAACCTTAAACAGCATTTAAAACTATCTTGAGGTGTTTCAGTTTTTATGGCAGAAAGGCTGAAAATCTTGAAATGCATTTGTTCAGAACATTTTTCTGATAGTTTTCACCTGCTGTAAGAACCACTTTATCCGTATTTATCTGGCCAAGTTAGCTGGTGAAGTCCAAGGCTGCAATTCCTGAGAAGAGCAGCCAGTGCAGAGAGGAGGTGCCAGGGGATGAACTGTCAGCAGATCCTGCTGGGGCAGGAGCCAGCTTTGCAGCTGATGCTGCAATGCTTCTGTATGCTCATCCCTTACTTGTGTGAATACCCTTTAATTGTGGAACAGCCCTGTGATAGCACTGTGCAAGGAAAGTCTACAGGATTGGGTTTTCATGTGTTGCAGAAGGCCTTCAATGTTTGCCACTGAGCTCCCAGTGAGAGGAGAGGCAACCAGGAACTGTAATTAAACTGTGGATGAAATAGAACCTTCTATTCTGCCCTTCCACCACTCTGATCTGCTGTGTGTTTATAACACAGTCTCTAGGTGCTTTATAACAAAAATTAGTGTCCAGCCCACACGGCTAATCAAAAATAATATGAATACATTGTATTCTGCTAGACAAAATCTGGTGTGAAGGCGGGTGCTCCGCTTGGTGCCTAGGTGGCCAACTTTCTCCCTTGGGTAAGTTGCTTCTAGGAAAGCTCTCAGGACAGAGAGTTTTGAGCAGTTGCCATACTGCATTTTGCATGCTAGGGATGGAGGAGGTGGAAATGATTTCCAGGCGCTTAACTTGAAAGGCTTGCAGATTGAAGGTGTTTTAACTAACTTTCTCAACATGAGGTTTACTAAGGATATCTGTGAAGGCAGATGGTCAAGTTCAGTGTGGTGGTGTTGGTGGGAGTGCCTTGGGAGGGGTCCATCCTGGGGCTGTGTGCAGCCCCTCCCATCTGTGGGTGAGGATAGCCTTCCAAATGGTATCTCACCCATGAGCTGGAGAGGTGGGAGCATTTTATATACCTGTTCAAAAGCAAGGACAATGATGGGCCAGGGAAGAAGCAGAGACAATCCTTTATCTTAGCTCCCATAGACCTGTGTTACACCTCCCTTTCTGCTTCAGGGGTTATTGGCCTTTTGGGAAGTGGATTCACCCCTTGTGAAAAATCATGAGTGTTCACTGCTAGAAAACAATCAAAAGGTAAAGAAATACAGTCTGCCATGTTCAGGTGTGTTTACCTGGATTGACTTACAACTCAAGTAAGTAGAAAGCCCAGTGTAAGCAGGAGCCCAGACCTGCTCCATGGCAAGAATCTGAGATGCCTGCTTTGTCTCAGCAAGTTGAATGGGAGGTGGATGGACATTACAGCTGTACCTGTCCATTGTGTCTATTTCTAGTGGCTTTGTTTTGTCCTCTCCTCATAATGTCTCATCCAGAGATTGTTTGCATTGACTTCTGGTTTCTGTGATTTGCAAGGCTGAACAGGTGTCTCTGAGCAAAACGCTCCTTCACTGAGGGGTTTCATCTCTGTGCCCTGACCAGTGCCTCTGCTTCTGGCTGTTCCAGTTCTGAGAGAGCTAAACCTGGATTTGGTAGTGTATTCAACCCACAAACTTCCCCAAGTCTGGAAGTCATGGAATCAGATAGGTATATTCTTAATCTGTTCCCAATGAGAAATCCCTGATGGGCGGTGCCTTGGAGAAAGCTCTTTGCATAATTAGAGCTGCACACCCCATTTGCTAAGGGAGTAGAAGGGGAATTTTGCTGATTTGCCCGCAAGGTTCTCAACTCTTGTTTTCACATTTAGGTTTCTGTGTTTCCCACCCCTGAAGCTCCCAATTTGGCCTGAATGCATTTTGAATTATAACAAATATCTTGATACTCACACCCCATGAATGAGGGCAGAGCACAGGGGGCAACTCCTGGCTATGTTCCTGTACTGAATTTAATTTTTCATTGATAATTAGACTCTCAGAGCCACCTGATATTTTTGACCAGCGGGAAACAAAGGCCCACTGATTGACTCCAGGGATAGATGCAAGCAGCCCCCACTGTGCTCATGCAGCGGCTTCACAAAGACTCAAAACAAGAGCTGTGGCAAATTGGCTCATCCGGCAAGTTTTGACTGGCCCATGGTGTACAAGTAGTAAATTGAGAACTGATATTTCTGAGAATTATTTATTAGCAAAGCCCAGTGTCTCACTCCCCTTGTAGTTATTCTTTGCAAACAGCTTTTTACCAGTTTGGATGAGCAAACTACAGCACGTCATCGTTTTTCTTTTCTTCGGGTAATTATTAAAAGACAGCCGAGGTCTGTTCAGACTGGCAGCAGACTGCATCTGTACCCAGCTGGGCTGATACCTTAACAGTTAGGCATTATGTGTTTAATTGTATAAAAAGATAATGGGATGCATTTGCAGGAATTTATTGCAATGCAAACAATAAAAGATTGTTATTTTGAGATTCATTTCTGGTGCTTTTTTGTGTTGTTAAAATTCTAAATAAAGGTGTCATGGTGACAGTTTCTAGTGGAGTGACCAGTTGTAAGCATTTAGTACAAAAAAGGTGTGAAAATACTAGACTGAGACCAGTTAGCAGAAATCAGAGTTATACATGCTGAGACCTGCAGTGTTAAACCAAATCTGAGTAAGTCATGGATGAAGATTGATAACTCTTATTGTTTGATTTCTTTTATTTATTTTTCTTTTTTTTTCTTCTCTCTCTTTTTTTTTTCTTTCTTGTAATAAAACCAACACAATGATGTACAGGAAGATAAAACGGTGGCTGTTTTTCATTAGTTATATTTTCCCCAGCAGCACTTCCTTTAAATAAGTTGAAACCAGACTGCTACTGCCTGGGTCACATAGAATAGGAAAAAAGCTCCTGGCCCATGTTGTGATAATGCTCTTTGTAGAGTAAAATAACTATTAGTCTTTTGCAGTAAGGTTCCCTAAACAGCAAATAACATCTGTGTTGGTGAGGCTGTGCTTTGATGTAGACTTTCAGTTTTGGGTGTGAGATGAGGACATGCTTGCCCTTGTCCATATTTTCTGGACATGTTCATAGAGACAAGGAGGTCATTGGTGCTGATGAAACTTGCAGAACATGGTCACTTCCATTCCCAAGAACGTCAGCTGTGGAGTACTGAGATTCTTGAAGGTCTTTTCCAGGTAAGAGACATGGGATAAGCTTTTCCTCTTGTGTTTATTTGAGCTGGGTGCTGGGGACAGGGCTAGATCAGAAGGCAGCAGACATGCAAAGCCTTCTCTTACTAATCCCAGAAGAAGGTAGGAGCAAGCAAGTGTGCAGCCCAGACAGAATAAGATTGTAGAAGAAATGTCCACTCAAGGGTGATGCTACTTGCCTTGCCCTGTCAATGCACTTGGAAGTAAAGGAGAAATTACTCCTCAGAATCCTTAGGGTGTGAAGGACTCCTTTGGAGAGAACAGGGATGTCTGTGCTGGCCTGTGCAGGGTCCCAGCGATGTGAGAGGCACTGTTGGCATGTCCCCTAGCCTGCACAGACACCTCTGTCCTTGCCCCCATCATGGTGCTCAGTGTGTACCTCCTGCACTTGACATATCAGAAAGACTGGAGGTTTAGAAGGACATCCTCACTTGGTTGAAAATACGTAGCTCCTAATGAAAAGTCTCCCCCAAACTGGAGTCCAGTTTTAGGCTGTCATGTTAACAACAGCTTGGCTTGAGTTTTTTCCCTGTAATTTCACCAGGGAGATCAAGTCAATTCTTTGTAAATTGGTCTGGAGCTGGTAAGAGCCACAGACTGCCCACTGAGACTGGGGTGGCCAAGCCAAGGACCAGCTAACAGTGTGTGGCTTTCAGGGTGTGTTGAGGCTCCTCTGTCACCACAAGTTAAATTCAGGTTATCCTTATGGGGCCATGTGCAGCAGTTGCACTGGGATTGGCCGTGTGACACATGAAGTGAGACCACACAGGTACTGTGACTGCTGTCCCCCAGCAGCATTGTTTTATCCTCAGCCTTGGACAGGACAAAATAACACAAGTATTGGAACTAAAGCTGCCGTCTTTGATGATGAGAAATTCTTTCAGCCTTGATTTTGAATACATTTGAACATGTTGCCTACAAGATGTAGACAGAAACAAGGTGTACATTTAACTGGAGCAGTTGTGTATTCTGGTGGTGTCACTCAAATAAAGCGAAGCTCGGCAAATTATAAATGCATCTATTTAATACTAAAAAACAAGTACCTCACCCTGGTAGAATTTTTCTAGCCCCATGATTTGTTCGCACCAAGGTTAAGCCAGACTCTGGGCAAGCTGAGGCTTTCTCAGCCCCTGGAGAGACTCACCTTTCTGCCAAGAAAAGGTTTCTGTGGTGCAAGGAGAGCCTGGTCTTTCTTTCCCCTACAAATCCTGCACAGCAGGCTCTGCTGCAGTCCTCCCTGCAGCACCCCATTGGTGCTCATCTCCTACAGGCAGTGCTTGGGAAAACCCATGTGCAGCAAAGACTTTCTGCAACCACGGGGCTGCTGAGCCCTTACACAGGTAGACAAGTACAAACCCTTAGTCTTGTACTCACAGTTTGTGGTTTTAGTGCAACCAGCCACCAATTTATTATTCCCACCAACTGAATTTCCATGATATGGATTTTGCCCCACACTTGAAATGCGTCTGGATTTAGATAAGCTATGCACTGTTATAGCACTCATCCAGCACAGGGAACTGTGGATCCTTAGTTTTCCTCCTAGACTGGCTTATGCTTCTGGTAAAGAAAGGAATTATGTCTATGCAGGGCTTAAGACCAGGGCAGAGTAACAATGCAGATATAAATTCTTTGAGGAAAATTAATAGCAAAATACACAGGGCATATGGGCCATGACTATGTCATTTGCTGAATATATTCAACTTCCTCAAAGTGGAAAACTGCCCTGATTTGACAGAGTAAAGAAATAACATAAAAATGGAAGGACAGTTGTGGCCCAGTTGTCAGAGAGACTTGAAATTAATTTTGAACATTTGAATCAGAGTGAAGTGAGATATCTCAGGCACGTAATCTGCTCATTAAAAATGCCGCTTCCTGATGGCTGAGACAGATATCTTCAAATGTTTTCAGATAGACAAAAATAGACAAAATGACATAATGAAACAGCTTGGGATTTTTTTTTAAGTTAAAAGTTCTGATTTTTAAGGTCTAAGGATTATGTTTTGACACCAGATTTGGCTAAATACAACTAAACTAGTCATAAGAACAAAATATAATTTATTTCTTCTTCTTATGCAACCCAAATACCTTTTCTTCTTGTCAGCTTAAAATGAAAGGTTATTTTTTTTTCAGTTTAGCCACTGAACTGAGGATTCAATTATTTGCATACCTTGGTTGTAAGACATTCTAATATTTATCTTGCTGCTGCTGCTGCAGGAGACACAAGAATTATCTGCTTCTCTGGTAGGGAAACAGAATTAAAAAAACCCTGAACATGTAGGTCCATTATTTCCATTTCACAATAATTATGCAGTGTGTTAAACAATGTTCACTTCCATCTGATGCAAAGCCCGCTACCTGGAAATACACAATTACCATAATACCTTGCTGGTTAGACATACGGTGAGACTATGATTATGCAGAATGTTGGAAGAACTTTATGTATAAAATTATTCTTGAGGAGAAGAAGTGGGGAAAAAAACCACGAAGTAAAAAGCTAAGCCAGCACATTATCTAATTCTCAATGTAAAATAATGCAGAAGTGCGGAAGATGAACATCTGATTTGTCACATCTGATACGCTAATGTTTTATCCAAAAGGAAGAACACATTGTAACATGCTCATTCATCTGCATAAACACCACCTGGCCCTTTACAGGCACCTACTCAAGTAACAAAAGTTAATGGCAGCCCATTTGTAGCCATTTCACTGGTAGAGATGGAAAGGGCTGGGTTTTTTTTTCTTTTTAAAGTAACATATTTACATGAGTGTCTGTTGAGGAACAGCCTCGCTCTCAAAGCTTGCTTTGAAACCTCATCCTCAGTGACTGTAAATTAAGGAAATTCCAAAGAAATGTTAGAAAATATTACTTAAAGCCTGTAGCAAGCATGCTCACACACAGACACACATACACAAACAATGCACATGCTGACATAGTTTTTAACCCCCAGCCACCCACTGCTGTGGAGCCATATCAGAGGACTGTAATGCAAAGCTGCATTTACCCAAAACTGCTATGCTGGTCATGATCTAAATGGCAGCTAGATATAGGTTCTAATGTATGGTCAGGAATGAAACAGATTTGTTGCTTGTTATGTTTTTAACTGGAGCATCATGGTGGCATGCTTCAGTAAACATGCCTTTGTGCTACATTACACATATGTGTATATCATAATTTTGTTTTCAGATTAAAATAAAACCTGGGCAACCAATTCACTAAAATGCTGTGCACCAGCTCTGCTGCCTTCGCAGCAAATGCAGGCAGGAAGGTGTGAAAGCCAAAATGAATAGGTGACTTACACAGCTATGAAAAGGATTTTTTGTCTTATGAAGTGCCTAGGTTTGGCTAAATTTCATGGCAGCAGATAGGAACAGTCTTGTAGAAGGTGCAGTAGGACCTGGGCAGGCCCTGTTCTGGTAAAGTGGGGTTGGGTGAGATAATCACTTTTCAGCCCAAATTGTCCTCCAAGTCTGTGTGCATTCTCCCCATGGGTCCCTTGGCTGAAGAAGCATCTTCCCCAGCTCCAGGATGCTGCTGGAGCCCTTGATAATGGTAGCTGTTTCCAGGTATGTGGTGGGCTGACTCAGTGGGAGGCTGGCTGGCTATAATACCAGCTCTGGGAGAAAAAAGGCTGGAGGTCCTTGCAATCACTGACCCATTCTTGACAGGTGCTTAAAGTGTCTGGAGAAAGACCATGGCTGGTGTATTTGAGTTAGTTCATGTGTACATGGGCTTTGCCCTAGGTGCAAAGTTGGAGGCTTTGAAGAAGATTGGGAACAACACCTGGGGAGTTGTCCCTCCATATCCCTCACCAGGCAGGCCAATATGCTGGCCAGAGTAGGACCCTTCAGCTGGAGCAGGCTCCCACCAAGGCCTCAGGACACCACTTTAATGCCCTTGATGTCCCTGGCCAGCCCCTAGAGTTCCTATTCACAGCCTGCCACTGGTCCAGGAGCTCCTTACAGCTCTCCTTATGGGAATGGTTGTAACATAGAGCTCTTTGTGTACAGCCAGGCAATGCACTGAACTCATAGCCCAGCTGCTAGAGCAGAAGATCAGTGTGAAGCTGCAGGGGTTGAAGAGCAAGCTTGTCCCAGGGTGCCTTGGGCAAGTCAGGTGGGAGCTGTTAGCAGTTATTAGAGAAGATAAATGGGCTTGATCAGCAATCAATTTAAATTGAATGAGTCTACTTCTGTCCTTTGGCATGGTTACCCTATAAGAGGTATGGGACAGGAGTGCACTCACCATAGGGTATTTTGCCTTCTGGATATGCTCACTAAGTCTCCCTCTGTGGACAAGCCCAGAAAACTGCAAAGAGCTGGTAACTATGGATGATCCTTCTCTAGATGGGATTTCGAAGGTAATGGATCTCTGGCACCTCCTTTCTGTTTGTAGGAGAAGGCATCTATTGTTCCCCTGGCTTGGCCCGACCTTAATAATTTTGAACTTCTGATGGTACTGCCCCAAACAATGCTTTTAGTTTACAGTCCCTTTTTTAGCACATGTGCATCCATGAGAATCAGTATAGGTCTCCTGTAGATCCTATGGGATCTACAGATATCAAAAGAGAGAAGTACAAGGAAAGGAGAGAAAACAAGCAGGTTCAATCCTGACACCAGGGACCCCAATTCCACTTTATGCAATACTGCCAGGTATAATTTTCTTCTCTTTATTCATATGAGTAAATACTTATATCATACTCTCTTTCTCTCATGCACCCTCTTACTCTTGCTTTCTCTTTTCTGGGTGTTCTCAGAGATGTCTATCTTAGTCTGTCACCAGTGTTGTAAATTTCTTCAAGTTGTAAGTGGATAATCATCCCAAAAATGTGGGACCCCTCTGTCAGAACTCCTGTGGATGTAGTCCCTGTTGAATCTGGGAGCAGTTGCATTACCAAAAGACTAACTAAAGATAGGACTTTTGGTTGCAAGAGAAATCTTGTTTTGCTAGCAATAGTTTTTAAAGAATCCTGTAACTAAATATGTAAGTTTGTACATTCTTGTTCCTGTTGTGGTTTCTGTTCTGGGTTTTTTTTTTTTTTTTTTTTGGTGTGTGTGTGTTTTGTTTTCTTGTTTTTGGGCTTTTTTGGTCAAGATTCTGTGTTGATCAATATTGTGATCTGTGTAAGTGTTTCATTGCCAATTTGGAAATTTGGACTTTAGCTGCCACCCTTGCTACCCTCAGCCTTAGAGATCATAGAAGAGTTGGTGCCACTTCAGCTGATTTCCTGAAATCAGTTTCACTCTTTTTCTCTCTCTGAGCCTGTGTGGGATCTCAGTCACACACAGAAGTCCTGTGAGTAGCAAAGCACTTGTCATCATTGTTCCTGCACTCCTTGATAGAAAGAAGGGCTATTTCTCAAAGTGCCATTGTACACATGGAGAGGGGCATAAAGTGAGTCCAGAGTACATCATAGCTATATGCATATTTGAAATGAAAGTATCCCTGTTAGCTCAGTCTACTGAAGAAAGGAGAATGCTAAGAGAATACTTATCTTTTTTTGCCTGCGAGGGAAAACAGATTTGAGATCAATGGGTGTCCTCAAAGGTAAGTTGAGAGGGCCCCTTTAAGAGTAATCAATTTTCTGTTTTTTTTTTCCCCAAGGGGAAAATAGTTTTCTGTTTGCCTTTTTCTTTTTCAAAGAAGCGCCATTAGCTGTCTCATTGCTTTATTTATAACATCATATTCTAACAGTAATAATTTTTCCTATTTTAACAAACGTTTGCAGCACTTTACAGAAGAGCTACATAGCTCCTGTCCCAGAAAGTGACCTTCCCTATTTCCAGAGGGAAGGCGTGGGGCTGCTGTGCCAGCTAAGCAGAGGGCAGGGGTGCCAAGGGGCTTTTCAGGTGGGGCAGGGCAGGAGGAGTGATTGTAATGAGGATTATTCCATCCTTTTCATGGAGGGGGACTGTGGAATTATGGTAGCACCTTTGGGTGCTGGCAGAGGTGGTCTGCCAAGCAAAGAGCCAACTTAGCCTGTGAGAGTGAAGATGACTTCATACAACATAGGCAAGAGGGAGCCTAATCCAGCATTCCCTCAGCTGGCTCTGCCCCCCTCATGATATTAAAACAAATGCATTTTTTAAGTGTCAGGTACTTGGGCTCTTCAAAGCACATTAGGATTTCTGTGTCCTCATCCATCCACACACCTTTTGGAGTCTCCCTATTGGTGTTGTAACAAAAACCAAGAGAGAATTGAACCCACATCTCCTGGGGCCCTCAGCTAAAGACCAGTGAGAAGCAGCACCTTCCTGCAGAGCATGACACCGATGATGTGCTTTCCCTCTCTGCAGATCCCAGGCTGCGCACCACCCAAATCCCCTTCTTCCTCTCCTGTCCAAATTGTCTGCATACATCTTTGATACACTAGGCTGGGACTTAAAACTATTTCCCAGCTTTGTAGCAGTAGTCTCAGGCTCATGAGACTGTTTCTGGCATCCACAGTGAGAACAAAGCACCCCAAGCCCAGCTTGTAACTGGAGTGTGCAGAGAGTGCCATGCATGGCCTGAGCAGGAGCACCACAGTGGTGGTGGCTGAACTTTGAACCTCACCTAGAAATAAGAAGTTTCATTTGGACACCTGCATGAATGCAGGTAACAGGTGCACACTGTGTTTACAGAAAATCAAAAATTACTATTCTGCTAATTAGTAGAATGTCTGAAAAGTATATAAATAAATCCATTCTGTAGAATTATTGTCCAATTTATCAGTTAAGCATCCAAAGTGACTTTTTTTTCCAAAGTCACTGATGTTTTCAGCAGTTATCTGCTGCAAATATGAGCCCGTTTTTTTTTTTTTTTTGTTCATGTCCCTTGTGCATTTGTAATGTTGAAATAGTCCAGTCTGAGGCATTAGATCAGAATCTAGCCCACTGATTCATTACTAAAATTTATTTATTATGGAATATAAAATGTTATACATGGAGGCAAGACTCATGGCAGAGCACTTTCCCTATTCTACTCCTTAGAGCTGAAATAGAGGAAATGCACAAGCAACTCTACGGTCCACTAGAAAATAGACTATTACACAGAGCCAGTCATATGTGATTGTGTTCTGGGTTTAAGTGGATTAAATTAGGTGTTATTTACAAGGAAAAAAATGTTTTTGAAATAACTGGAACCTAGCTCTTTGCAGCCCTATGTACAAGCTTTCCATTTCCAAGAAATGCTGTTGGATTGTTATGTTTCAGCTGGTATAACTGCTGTCTTTTTTGGAACAAAGGAGCAATTAGAAATCATTTGTTATAAAAGCTTCTTTCCTTCTGTTATAAGAGCATTTGTCTTTTGCTGACCCTTTTGAAAGTTGCAGTTTTGAAAAAAACCTTGAGAGAAAGAGGCCTCCTTGTCTTTAATCTAAGAGCAAAGTAAGAGCCTAAGTAACTGTCTATGGTCCTACTTTAATCAAGTTAATGCAGCCTGCTAGACTACAGGCTTTGCTTAGTACAAAGAGACACTCAGATGTAAGCTCATGAGTGGATACTTTCACAGGGCATTCCACTAAAAAACCAGCTCTATGAGATAAGAGATCAGGTCCAAGAGGAGTCAATGACACGGCATACAGGAGATTGATAGGGGCTGGGAAGGATGCTGGGGTGTTCTGGACGAGAGGTGTAGTAGCAAAAGCCAGCTGGGCTCTCTCTCTGGCATAATTTTCTTTATAAGGTGCTTGTGAAAAAGAAGTGCACTGTGATGGACCTTTGTTTAGTTCAAAGGTTTTTACCTCTTTATTCTAAAGCCCCATTGTGAATTCACAGGGCTTAAAATATGTATCACTGTCCCTTTCATTTTATCCTTCTGAAAGAAATCAAAGGCAAATAAAAAAAAAAGTTTTTTTCCAATGAGCCTAGTCTGTTTGAAATTGTGTGCTGTTTGTACATATGGTGTCTCCATATTGTGCGTTCAGGAGAATCTTTTTGAATTTTGTATACAAGTTGGTTAGACATTATACTTGAAAAGAAGGGATGTGGAAGAAAAATAAATTCCAGGTAACTCCTAGATGAGTAAAATTCTCTTTCTACTCTGCACCCCAAAGAAAAACTTTAGAACATATTTTAAAAGAAATATCACTACAACTTTATATTTTCTCACTATAGCATCATTCTTTCTTTTCTTTTTTCCTACATTATAAGTTTCTAGACATTCATTTGACATTTCTTTAATTATTGCAATCCTTTACCTCCATTTTTATCAGCTCTTAATATATAAAACAATGCCATTTAAACATAAATGCATCTCTCTGCTCTCCAGAATCTTAGCCTAGGCAGAAGAAACAACAAATAAGAATGAATGTATAATAAAATCCACGGGGTTTAGTTCTGCTTCTTTCTACAAATAATAAATACAGTACTGCAGCTGCATTACTCCACATCATGTGCAAAAGAATTTTGTCATGATCATCACTAATTGTTTGAGGATATCTCGTTTGCTGTTGTGGGCTTTTTTTTTCATTTACAAGGAGAGAATTGTGTGCTTTCCCTATTTGCAGGGCACTTGGTGTTCTCTGCTGACATATGATATGTAGTTTAAATTCTATCTTTTATCCGCTCAATACATTTAAAGCATAATCTTAGTGATTGACAGTTTTCATGAAAAAAAAGATATGATCTGGTTTTACTGTGAAGACAGAATAATCTGTTAACAGAGCAAAAATATTGGTGACACTACAGTGTTTCCAAAGGAAATATTTTGTGCATCATTCTGGGATGTGAATCAAAACAATCATGACAGGTGAACGAAAAGAAGAAAATTAAGATATAGCTACAAACAAAAGCAGCATTAATAATTCAGGTAAATAAACTTCAGTATACAGAAAGGAAGCATGCTGTCAAGGTGATGGAGAATGTTTCCTCAAGTACAGTACATCTAGGCAGCAGAAAAATATGTAGTGGTTTAATATTTTCCATTTTCCAAGAGCTTTTTGTATCCCTAATTTCACTCCTCTTGATGTGTTTTCCTAGTTAATATTATTTAGTGTGCTCCATAAGCTAAACCCAGTTAAATGAGTTTGGATTTTATTATGGAGAACTTAATTATAAATTTAAGGTACAGAGGATGGCTGCACTGGCATGTGGGATGGGTGTCTGTCTTCTTTAATATATGCAATTTATTGATATTCAGCTTTAAATGACATGCAGCCCTGCATTCTCTGCCTAGCTAGGTCTACTCTCCTGGCTCTGACTTGGGTACTTTACTGGGATCATTCAGCAACATTTAAATGTTCACGGAAATTTATTTTTATTTAGCCATGCTGTTGGGCCCAAACTCCACCCAGATGCAGACAGGCTTGCCAGTGACTCTGCTGTTCTGTGGAGCACACCTGGGCTGGTCCTGCTGCTGTCCTGCACCACCTGGCTTTCAGAGATGCTTCTCCACCGTGTAGGGTTTTCAGTCCTGCTGACCTAGCAGGGGCACACTGCAGGAACAGGCATTTGGATGCCCTGGCAGGCAGCCACAGATTCCTTTGCCCTGAGGAGGAGGAGTGTGATGACCACCTGCCCCCATCCTCCTCTTGGGGAGCGGGCTTTGGCTGGTGGGAGTTACCTCTGGTGGGGTTCAGCATCTGGTGGTTTTGCTTGTGTTTGCCATGAGCAACTTGTGGGCACGGGAGAGAGCAAGGAATGGAAAGCATTGCTGTAGTGGGTTTTTTTGGTTGTGGTTTTTTTTTTTTTTTTTTTTTTTAATTATTATTCCTGTCCACCTTTCAGTCATAGCTAATGTCAGGTTTTCCTCTGGTAGTTCCACCACTGTTCCCTCCTAAAAGTTGTGCTCTTGAAAACCAAACCCGGTGTAATTGAATACTTTAATAACAGTTATGCCTTTAGTTGTAGTGTTTTTATATTCTCATTTAGGGCAGCAAGCAGTAAAGACCCAAGTTTCACCAGTATTTTAAATGATTTCATAGGGCCTTACAAAAGGCATTAAATGCCATTGGTGCAAGAAAAAACCCAAACCCAACCCACAAACTGCAGGAGCAAAACCAAATTGTACGCATGACTCCAGTGCAAACTCAACTGTTTCAGTGTTTATAAATATTCCTCTGTGGAGAGAAGCGTGTGTATTATAATAATTATGCATTAGTGCCTCATTAGTAGGGGGTAACATCCACGCTGTTTCTTTTTCCTCTAGTGTATTTTTGATAAGTTAACATTTTAAAAATCCTTATTTGGTGTAATGAGGAGACTGTGCATCCCTGTGCCTGTGTGTGTGAGCATCACCCATGGCAGGGAACGCCACCATGGCCTGCTGGGGATCCACCATGGAGGAGCTGCTGCAGCTGGGTGCACAGGAGGCCATGGGCCTGTGAGGTGTGTGATACAGCGCTGCTGTGGGTCTGTCTGTCTGTGCTGGGGCCTGCAGTGCTGCTGTGGGTCTGTCTGTCTGTCTGTGCTGGGCCCTGCAGTGCTGCTGTGGGTCTGTCTGTCTGTCTGTGCTGGGCCCTGCAGTGCTGCTGTGGGTCTGTCTGTCTGTCTGTGCTGGGCCCTGCAGTGCTGCTGTGGGTCTGTCTGTCTGTCTGTGCTGGGCCCTGCAGTGCTGCTGTGGGTCTGTCTGTCTGTCTGTGCTGGGCCCTGCAGTGCTGCTGTGGGTCTGTCTGTCTGTCTGTGCTGGGCCCTGCAGTGCTGCTGTGGGTCTGTCTGTCTGTCTGTGCTGGGCCCTGCAGTGCTGCTGTGGGTCTGTCTGTCTGTCTGTGCTGGGCCCTGCAGTGCTGCTGTGGGTCTGTCTGTCTGTCTGTGCTGGGCCCTGCAGTGCTGCTGTGGGTCTGTCTGTCTGTCTGTGCTGGGCCCTGCAGTGCTGCTGTGGGTCTGTCTGTCTGTCTGTGCTGGGCCCTGCAGTGCTGCTGTGGGTCTGTCTGTCTGTCTGTGCTGGGCCCTGCAGTGCTGCTGTGGGTCTGTCTGTCTGTCTGTGCTGGGCCCTGCAGTGCTGCTGTGGGTCTGTGCTGGGGCCTGCAGTGCTGCTGTGGTCACTCTGGCTGTGTGAGAGCCCCCTTGGAGCCCCCAGCAGCGTGTCCCTGGCCCTGTGTGTCTTTCAGGCCCCCGGCGGTGCCCCATTCCCCTGTGCTGGTCCTCGGGCGCGGGGCACGGCGGTGCCTCTGTGTGCAGTGAGGCCTGGGTGTGATAACCTTGTGTCTGATCAACTCATTGCACCATCCCTGTGCTGCTGGATGATTTGATGATGAAACGATTACATTTTTCTGGATGCTGATTATTAATAGCACTTGAGATATCAAGTGTTTGTGAAGGGAAGGCAGTGGTACTGTACATGCTTTTAATCCATCACAGCCCTGTGATTTTTACTAAGGGCCAGGAAAAGATACCTTAACATACCATTTAATATTTTTTCATTTTTGTAGATAACAAAAGCTATGTGTCTTTTCAACTTTGTTTGGGGCAGAGACTTGTGTCTGCATATTTACTGTATTACTTCTGAAGAGAGATCCAAGATAATGAAGAAATGAAATGTTTTTGAGACTTTCCTTATTGTCACTTCTGCTACCAGAACTATAATTACATTATCAAAAGGAAATTAGTGCTAACCTGAGAGGAGTAACTCCGTTGTGCATTTTACCCCATGATTAATTTTCTTTGTGCCCTCCATGCTAAGATGACAGTTTTTAGAATTGCAGAGCATGAAGATGCTTAACTAACCCTTTCTGTTTACAGAAAGCAAATTGACTTTGGAGCAAATCGCCTTCACACTGTTTAGAATGACAAAATAGTACATCAAGGAAAAAATATACTAATTGATGGCTTTCTAAATAAAGCATGAGCATAGAGTTATACTAAATTGGTTGTCTTGTGTCTCAAATTAATCTCTTCATTATATGGCACTAGACTGAGTGTTTTGTGTTTCAATCCATCTTTTAGAACAGCATTTGATTAATCAACTTAATGATGACAGTTTTTAGCTTGTGACAAATGATACATTTATTCAGGCAATGTTTCAGATGATCCATGCTATTGTAAGCCTAAAGAAAAGAAGCATCAATTTAGAAGATTAGATTATTATGCTGCATTTTATACTCTCTACATTTTCTCTAATGAAAAAAACTGAGGTTTAGATTATAAGTAGACTGTCACCTGAAACAAATAATATTAAACAAAACTTACATTTATAGTATGTCTTCCCCCAGTAAATATTTTGCTTAAGAAATAATGTTAACTGTATATTCAGTCAAATGGTAATGGGAACTTAATCAAAAAAGAAATCATTGCAGTTCACAATGTGATCACAAGTGACTTAGTTTTAAAAAGTTAAAACATTTTTAGCAACATATTCACGTGTTGCACTAGACATAAATTAACTCTTCACATGTAAGCAGAAACCTAACCTATTTTATAAGGCAAGAAATCAGGCAATGAAACTTCGGCAGTAACAAATGAGGGGCACCAGCCTCCACCCCAGAGCCCCTGCAGAAAATGTGAATTGCCTCCTCAGAGGTGGGTGGCAGGGCACATTGTCACCAGCACAGAGAGGCTCCTAAACCATATCTGGCTCCTTTCACTTAAGTGTAATGTGGAGGAAACCAGCTGCTCCAGGGGAGGAGTTTTTGTAGGACTGAACTTTCCTTTGTGCATGGTGGTGCAAAATGGTGTTTGTGCACAATACTCTCATGGCCAGGAGGGGCAGAAGCAAGTATTTGACTACAAGCATCTCCTCAGTGTTTCAGAAAGGTTTTTGTTTCTGTGCCGTTTGTGTAGTCTTCCATACTGAACATACTTGGCAAATCATGTTTAATATCTCACTGATTTCTCCCCCTCCCTGATTTAACTATCTAGATGTGAAATTATAAGCTTGGAAACTTTTAAAAAGTGAGACACATACAGAACCTACAAGTTCAGTCCATTAGTCTTTAGGCAAATAATTTTTTTCTAATAGAAAAATTCTACACATTTATGATACCAAAAATATTGGTTTTAAAGTCGTTAAAGCTCAGGTATCTTATGAATAATCTTTTCAGTTAACAGGCCACTGCTGTTTAAACTCTGCTGGTTTCCTCACTGGCAAAAAGGCTTATCTTAAAAGTGTCTAAATATTTAATAGAGATCAGGAGAAAAGTAGGATATCCACAGGTGGGTCAGAAATAAATTAATTAAAACCCCCCAAAAATCCTAGATTAAAAGATTTGAAATCGTTCTGGTGCCAGAGTCTTGACAAGCTTTACAACAGGCTGTTTAAAGATATATGTAAATTAAGAATAATGAAGAGAAGATAGAGTTTGGTGGGAGCGCAAGCCAAACGCGTTTGGATGATGGACAGTGGTCTTGACAAGCTTTACAACAGGCTGTTTAAAGATATATGTAAATTAAGAATAATGAAGAGAAGATAGAGTTTGGTGGTGGGAGTGCAAGCCAAACGCGTTTGGATGATGGACCGTGCTGACTGAGAGCACTGCCACATTCAGAGGGACCTTGGAAGCTGTGGGAAACGTGTTCCCCACTACGGAGAGAAGGTAATGGCTGTGAGGGGCACCAAGGAGGGGCTCCTGCAGTGCAAAGGGGTCCCTGGGGGTGCTGACCCTGGGGAGTGGCTCTGCTCCTTGGTGGGGACGTGTGCCCATGCAGAGCAAGGTCAGTGATGTCCTCTCTGGGTGGGCAGAGGTCTCTGAAGGTGCCAGAGGGAGGGGGCTGCTGTGACCCATGTGGGACCAGCCCTCCCTGCTAAGGCTCCTGCTGGCTCTGGCCAGTGGCCCTGAGCGCTGCTATGGCAGGGAAATTGCTGGTCTGGTGTGTGTGCCAGTGCTCACCCCGTTTGAACGTGCAGCTTCACACGCTTCTTGTTGTGTTTCATAGCCAGGCTGTACAGAATGGTTTGATTCCTGATGGTGCCAGAACAGGTGCAGTCATCCTTTTGTCATCTGTGTCTGCAGGTACAGCTGATACAGGCCTGTATAACCTGTATATCTTGTCAACACTTTGGTAGCAAGGTACAATATTGTGGTGAAAGCCAGCAGGGTGTGGGATTGCTGTAGCAGGGTGGTGCTGCGCTGGCTTCTCTGCTAGCGTATTGTAGGAATTTCATTAAAGTAATTCCTAAGAAAGCAAAATGCACTGATGTTGATTAACTGGATTATATTTTCCTTAGATGAGAGATTATAAAAATAAATGCTAATAAAGCAAAATGGCACAATGTCATGGGTTATATGTGTAAGAAATGAGAGTAGCATCTCTTTGTAAAAAATATAATATTATGCTTCATCCTTTCAAATGTGCAGAGACTTATGTGGACCTGTGGTCAATGTTACTGGAGCGCAGTAGAAGTAATTCCTTAGTGAATAGTTAACAATTAATAGAAACATGTTTGGGTATTACAAATCAGAAAATAAAAAAAAATTAAAATAACTGAAGTCCACCTAAAAATCTTGGTTTAGTCTTATTGATATTGAGTCAAGAACTCAAAGAGATGGAATTGTAGGGTGCTTAGAGTGCTTAGAGTGCTTCATTGCTTATGCCTGAAGAACAGAAGGAAAATTCCCCATAAATCATGAAGAAAGTCAGGACAATCTATTAAAGCCCAGCATGCTCTAGTATACAATGCTGTATCCAGTACCAAAATCAGCAATGAGGTCTTCTGTTTCAGTCATAGTCATCTACTCTGCAGCTAGACT